>NW_022987625.1:0-71526 GCF_902827165.1 Trematomus bernacchii
GAAGACTGTCATACCCATCAGATGTTGCTTAGTTTTACGTTTGTATTTCACCAAAAGTTGTGCCGAAATAGCTCAGTTGGGAGAGCGTTAGACTGAAGATCTAAAGGTCCCTGGTTCGATCCCTGGTTTCGGCAGAAGGTAGATTTATCTGGTGGACAACTTGCTCAATGGTTGAACATGATGACTCCCAGGTTGTGAGCAAATATCTAAATGCCCCTTGTTTGACTTGGGCACCAGGTAGCTTACTATAGAGGACAAGTTGCTAATGGTTATGCCTTGTTGACTCGTAGTTTGCCAATTCAGGACAGCTTCAGTTTGTTATAGATGCTGACTTAAGGCAGTGTAAGTTGTGTGGCAGTCTAATGTTGTAGAATGAAGATCCTTAGTATTTAAACGTTAGTTGTACTTTCTGAGAAGACTGTCATACCCATCAGATGTTGCTTAGTTTTACGTTTGTATTTCACCAAAAGTTGTGCCGAAATAGCTCAGTTGGGAGAGCGTTAGACTGAAGATCTAAAGGTCCCTGGTTCGATCCCTGGTTTCGGCAGAAGGTAGATTTATCTGGTGAACAAATTGCTCAATGGTTGAACATGATGACTCCCAGGTTGTGAGCAAATATCTAAATGCCCCTTGTTTGACTTGGGCACCAGGTAGCTTACGAAAGAGGACAAGTTGCTAATGGTTATGCTTGTTGACTCGTAGTTTGCCAATTCAGACAGCTTCAGTTTGTTATATATGCTGACTTAAGGCAGTGTAAGTTTGTGGCGTCTAATGTTGTAGAATGAAGATCCTTAGTATTTAAACGTTAGTTGTACTTTCTGAGAAGACTGTCATACCCATCAGATGTTGCTTAGTTTTACGTTTGTATTTCACCAAAAGTTGTGCCGAAATAGCTCAGTTGGGAGAGCGTTAGACTGAAGATCTAAAGGTCCCTGGTTCGATCCCTGGTTTCGGCAGAATGTAGATTTCTTTGATGGACAACTTGCTCAATGGTTGAACATGATGAGTCCCAGGTTGTGAGCAAATATCTAAATGCCCCTTGTTTGATTTGGGTAGCAGGTAGTTTACTATAGAGGACAAGTTGCTCAATGGTTATGCTTGTTGACTCGTAGTTTGCAAATTTGGACAACATTTGTTATAGATGCTGACTTAAGGCAGTGAAGTTGTGTGGCATCTACTGTTGTAGACTGAAGATCCTTAGTATTTAAACGTTAGTTGTACTTTCTGAGAAGACTGTCATACCCATCAGATGTTGCTTAGTTTTACGTTTGTATTTCACCAAAAGTTGTGCCGAAATAGCTCAGTTGGGAGAGCGTTAGACTGAAGATCTAAAGGTCCCTGGTTCGATCCCTGGTTTCGGCAGAAGGTAGATTTATCTGGTGAACAAATTGCTCAATGGTTGAACATGATGACTCCCAGGTTGTGAGCAAATATCTAAATGCCCCTTGTTTGACTTGGGCAGCAGGTAGCTTACTATAGAGGACAAGTTGCTCAATGGTTATGCTTGTTGACTCGTAGTTTGCAAATTTGGACAATCAGTTTGTTATATATGCTGACTTAAGGCAGTGTAAGTTGTGTGGCATCTACTGTTGTAGACTGAAGATCCTTAGTATTTAAACGTTAGTTGTACTTTCTGAGAAGACTGTCATACCCATCAGATGTTGCTTAGTTTTACGTTTGTATTTCACCAAAAGTTGTGCCGAAATAGCTCAGTTGGGAGAGCGTTAGACTGAAGATCTAAAGGTCCCTGGTTCGATCCCTGGTTTCGGCAGAAGGTAGATTTATCTGGTGAACAAATTGCTCAATGGTTGAACATGATGACTCCCAGGTTGTGAGCAAATATCTAAATGCCCCTTGTTTGACTTGGGCACCAGGTAGCTTACTATAGAGGACAAGTTGCTAATGGTTATGCTTGTTGACTCGTAGTTTGCCAATTCAGACAGCTTCAGTTTGTTATAGATGCTGACTTAAGGCAGTGTAAGTTTGTGGCGTCTAATGTTGTAGAATGAAGATCCTTAGTATTTAAACGTTAGTTGTACTTTCTGAGAAGACTGTCATACCCATCAGATGTTGCTTAGTTTTACGTTTGTATTTCACCAAAAGTTGTGCCGAAATAGCTCAGTTGGGAGAGCGTTAGACTGAAGATCTAAAGGTCCCTGGTTCGATCCCTGGTTTCGGCAGAAGGTAGATTTCTTTGGTGGACAACTTGCTCAATGGTTGAACATGATGACTCCCAGGTTGTGAGCAAATATCTAAATGCCCCTTGTTTGACTTGGGTAGCAGGTAGCTTACTATAGAGGACAAGTTGCTCAATGGTTATGCTTGTTGACTCGTAGTTTGCAAATTTGGACAACATTTGTTATAGATGCTGACTTAAGGCAGTGAAGTTGTGTGGCATCTACTGTTGTAGACTGAAGATCCTTAGTATTTAAACGTTAGTTGTACTTTCTGAGAAGACTGTCATACCCATCAGATGTTGCTTAGTTTTACGTTTGTATTTCACCAAAAGTTGTGCCGAAATAGCTCAGTTGGGAGAGCGTTAGACTGAAGATCTAAAGGTCCCTGGTTCGATCCCTGGTTTCGGCAGAAGGTAGATTTATCTGGTGAACAAATTGCTCAATGGTTGAACATGATGACTCCCAGGTTGTGAGCAAATATCTAAATGCCCCTTGTTTGACTTGGGCACCAGGTAGCTTACGAAAGAGGACAAGTTGCTAATGGTTATGCTTGTTGACTCGTAGTTTGCCAATTCAGACAGCTTCAGTTTGTTATAGATGCTGACTTAAGGCAGTGTAAGTTTGTGGCGTCTAATGTTGTAGAATGAAGATCCTTAGTATTTAAACGTTAGTTGTACTTTCTGAGAAGACTGTCATACCCATCAGATGTTGCTTAGTTTTACGTTTGTATTTCACCAAAAGTTGTGCCGAAATAGCTCAGTTGGGAGAGCGTTAGACTGAAGATCTAAAGGTCCCTGGTTCGATCCCTGGTTTCGGCAGAATGTAGATTTCTTTGATGGACAACTTGCTCAATGGTTGAACATGATGAGTCCCAGGTTGTGAGCAAATATCTAAATGCCCCTTGTTTGATTTGGGTAGCAGGTAGTTTACTATAGAGGACAAGTTGCTCAATGGTTATGCTTGTTGACTCGTAGTTTGCAAATTTGGACAACATTTGTTATAGATGCTGACTTAAGGCAGTGAAGTTGTGTGGCATCTACTGTTGTAGACTGAAGATCCTTAGTATTTAAACGTTAGTTGTACTTTCTGAGAAGACTGTCATACCCATCAGATGTTGCTTAGTTTTACGTTTGTATTTCACCAAAAGTTGTGCCGAAATAGCTCAGTTGGGAGAGCGTTAGACTGAAGATCTAAAGGTCCCTGGTTCGATCCCTGGTTTCGGCAGAAGGTAGATTTATCTGGTGAACAAATTGCTCAATGGTTGAACATGATGAGTCCCAGGTTGTGAGCAAATATCTAAATGCCCCTTGTTTGACTTGGGCACCAGGTAGCTTACTATAGAGGACAAGTTGCTAATGGTTATGCTTGTTGACTCGTAGTTTGCCAATTCAGGACAGCTTCAGTTTGTTATAGATGCTGACTTAAGGCAGTGTAAGTTGTGTGGCATCTAATGTTGTAGAATGAAGATCCTTAGTATTTAAACGTTAGTTGTACTTTCTGAGAAGACTGTCATACCCATCAGATGTTGCTTAGTTTTACGTTTGTATTTCACCAAAAGTTGTGCCGAAATAGCTCAGTTGGGAGAGCGTTAGACTGAAGATCTAAAGGTCCCTGGTTCGATCCCTGGTTTCGGCAGAAGGTAGATTTATCTGGTGAACAAATTGCTCAATGGTTGAACATGATGACTCCCAGGTTGTGAGCAAATATCTAAATGCCCCTTGTTTGACTTGGGCACCAGGTAGCTTACTAAAGAGGACAAGTTGCTAATGGTTATGCTTGTTGACTCGTAGTTTGCCAATTCAGACAGCTTCAGTTTGTTATAGATGCTGACTTAAGGCAGTGTAAGTTTGTGGCGTCTAATGTTGTAGAATGAAGATCCTTAGTATTTAAACGTTAGTTGTACTTTCTGAGAAGACTGTCATACCCATCAGATGTTGCTTAGTTTTACGTTTGTATTTCACCAAAAGTTGTGCCGAAATAGCTCAGTTGGGAGAGCGTTAGACTGAAGATCTAAAGGTCCCTGGTTCGATCCCTGGTTTCGGCAGAATGTAGATTTCTTTGATGGACAACTTGCTCAATGGTTGAACATGATGAGTCCCAGGTTGTGAGCAAATATCTAAATGCCCCTTGTTTGATTTTGGTAGCAGGTAGTTTACTATAGAGGACAAGTTGCTCAATGGTTATGCTTGTTGACTCGTAGTTTGCAAATTTGGACAACATTTGTTATAGCTGCTGACTTAAGGCAGTGAAGTTGTGTGGCATCTACTGTTGTAGACTGAAGATCCTTAGTATTTAAACGTTAGTTGTACTTTCTGAGAAGACTGTCATACCCATCAGATGTTGCTTAGTTTTACGTTTGTATTTCACCAAAAGTTGTGCCGAAGTAGCTCAGTTGGGAGAGCGTTAGACTGAAGATCTAAAGGTCCCTGGTTCGATCCCTGGTTTCGGCAGAAGGTAGATTTATCTGGTGAACAAATTGCTCAATGGTTGAACATGATGACTCCCAGGTTGTGAGCAAATATCTAAATGCCCCTTGTTTGACTTGGGCACCAGGTAGCTTACTATAGAGGACAAGTTGCTAATGGTTATGCTTGTTGACTCGTAGTTTGCCAATTCAGACAGCTTCAGTTTGTTATAGATGCTGACTTAAGGCAGTGAAGTTGTGTGGCGTCTAATGTTGTAGAATGAAGATCCTTAGTATTTAAACGTTAGTTGTACTTTCTGAGAAGACTGTCATACCCATCAGATGTTGCTTAGTTTTACGTTTGTATTTCACCAAAAGTTGTGCCGAAATAGCTCAGTTGGGAGAGCGTTAGACTGAAGATCTAAAGGTCCCTGGTTCGATCCCTGGTTTCGGCAGAAGGTAGATTTATCTGGTGAACAAATTGCTCAATGGTTGAACATGATGACTCCCAGGTTGTGAGCAAATATCTAAATGCCCCTTATTTGACTTGGGCACCAGGTAGCTTACGAAAGAGGACAAGTTGCTAATGGTTATGCCTTGTTGACTCGTAGTTTGCCAATTCAGACAGCTTCAGTTTGTTATAGATGCTGACTTAAGGCAGTGTAAGTTTGTGGCGTCTAATGTTGTAGAATGAAGATCCTTAGTATTTAAACGTTAGTTGTACTTTCTGAGAAGACTGTCATACCCATCAGATGTTGCTTAGTTTTACGTTTGTATTTCACCAAAAGTTGTGCCGAAATAGCTCAGTTGGGAGAGCGTTAGACTGAAGATCTAAAGGTCCCTGGTTCGATCCCTGGTTTCGGCAGAATGTAGATTTCTTTGGTGGACAACTTGCTCAATGGTTGAACATGATGAGTCCCAGGTTGTGAGCAAATATCTAAATGCCCCTTGTTTGATTTGGGTAGCAGGTAGTTTACTATAGAGGACAAGTTGCTCAATGGTTATGCTTGTTGACTCGTAGTTTGCAAATTTGGACAACATTTGTTATAGATGCTGACTTAAGGCAGTGAAGTTGTGTGGCATCTACTGTTGTAGACTGAAGATCCTTAGTATTTAAACGTTAGTTGTACTTTCTGAGAAGACTGTCATACCCATCAGATGTTGCTTAGTTTTACGTTTGTATTTCACCAAAAGTTGTGCCGAAATAGCTCAGTTGGGAGAGCGTTAGACTGAAGATCTAAAGGTCCCTGGTTCGATCCCTGGTTTCGGCAGAAGGTAGATTTATCTGGTGAACAAATTGCTCAATGGTTGAACATGATGACTCCCAGGTTGTGAGCAAATATCTAAATGCCCCTTGTTTGACTTGGGCACCAGGTAGCTTACGAAAGAGGACAAGTTGCTAATGGTTATGCCTTGTTGACTCGTAGTTTGCCAATTCAGACAGCTTCAGTTTGTTATAGATGCTGACTTAAGGCAGTGTAAGTTTGTGGCGTCTAATGTTGTAGAATGAAGATCCTTAGTATTTAAACGTTAGTTGTACTTTCTGAGAAGACTGTCATACCCATCAGATGTTGCTTAGTTTTACGTTTGTATTTCACCAAAAGTTGTGCCGAAATAGCTCAGTTGGGAGAGCGTTAGACTGAAGATCTAAAGGTCCCTGGTTCGATCCCTGGTTTCGGCAGAATGTAGATTTCTTTGATGGACAACTTGCTCAATGGTTGAACATGATGAGTCCCAGGTTGTGAGCAAATATCTAAATGCCCCTTGTTTGATTTGGGTAGCAGGTAGTTTACTATAGAGGACAAGTTGCTCAATGGTTATGCTTGTTGACTCGTAGTTTGCAAATTTGGACAACATTTGTTATAGCTGCTGACTTAAGGCAGTGAAGTTGTGTGGCATCTACTGTTGTAGACTGAAGATCCTTAGTATTTAAACGTTAGTTGTACTTTCTGAGAAGACTGTCATACCCATCAGATGTTGCTTAGTTTTACGTTTGTATTTCACCAAAAGTTGTGCCGAAATAGCTCAGTTGGGAGAGCGTTAGACTGAAGATCTAAAGGTCCCTGGTTCGATCCCTGGTTTCGGCAGAAGGTAGATTTATCTGGTGAACAAATTGCTCAATGGTTGAACATGATGACTCCCAGGTTGTGAGCAAATATCTAAATGCCCCTTGTTTGACTTGGGCACCAGGTAGCTTACGAAAGAGGACAAGTTGCTAATGGTTATCCTTGTTGACTCGTAGTTTGCCAATTCAGACAGCTTCAGTTTGTTATAGATGCTGACTTAAGGCAGTGTAAGTTTGTGGCGTCTAATGTTGTAGAATGAAGATCCTTAGTATTTAAACGTTAGTTGTACTTTCTGAGAAGACTGTCATACCCATCAGATGTTGCTTAGTTTTACGTTTGTATTTCACCAAAAGTTGTGCCGAAATAGCTCAGTTGGGAGAGCGTTAGACTGAAGATCTAAAGGTCCCTGGTTCGATCCCTGGTTTCGGCAGAATGTAGATTTCTTTGATGGACAACTTGCTCAATGGTTGAACATGATGAGTCCCAGGTTGTGAGCAAATATCTAAATGCCCCTTGTTTGATTTGGGTAGCAGGTAGTTTACTATAGAGGACAAGTTGCTCAATGGTTATGCTTGTTGACTCGTAGTTTGCAAATTTGGACAACATTTGTTATAGATGCTGACTTAAGGCAGTGAAGTTGTGTGGCATCTACTGTTGTAGACTGAAGATCCTTAGTATTTAAACGTTAGTTGTACTTTCTGAGAAGACTGTCATACCCATCAGATGTTGCTTAGTTTTACGTTTGTATTTCACCAAAAGTTGTGCCGAAATAGCTCAGTTGGGAGAGCGTTAGACTGAAGATCTAAAGGTCCCTGGTTCGATCCCTGGTTTCGGCAGAAGGTAGATTTATCTGGTGAACAAATTGCTCAATGGTTGAACATGATGACTCCCAGGTTGTGAGCAAATATCTAAATGCCCCTTGTTTGACTTGGGCACCAGGTAGCTTACTATAGAGGACAAGTTGCTAATGGTTATGCTTGTTGACTCGTAGTTTGCCAATTCAGACAGCTTCAGTTTGTTATAGATGCTGACTTAAGGCAGTGTAAGTTTGTGGCGTCTAATGTTGTAGAATGAAGATCCTTAGTATTTAAACGTTAGTTGTACTTTCTGAAAAGTCTGTCATACCCATCAGATGTTGCTTAGTTTTACGTTTGTATTTCACCAAAAGTTGTGCCGAAATAGCTCAGTTGGGAGAGCGTTAGACTGAAGATCTAAAGGTCCCTGGTTCGATCCCTGGTTTCGGCAGAAGGTAGATTTATCTGGTGAACAAATTGCTCAATGGTTGAACATGATGACTCCCAGGTTGTGAGCAAATATCTAAATGCCCCTTGTTTGACTTGGGTAGCAGGTAGCTTACTAAAGAGGACAAGTTGCTAATGGTTATGCTTGTTGACTCGTAGTTTGCCAATTCAGACAGCTTCAGTTTGTTATATATGCTGACTTAAGGCAGTGTAAGTTTGTGGCGTCTAATGTTGTAGAATGAAGATCCTTAGTATTTAAACGTTAGTTGTACTTTCTGAGAAGACTGTCATACCCATCAGATGTTGCTTAGTTTTACGTTTGTATTTCACCAAAAGTTGTGCCGAAATAGCTCAGTTGGGAGAGCGTTAGACTGAAGATCTAAAGGTCCCTGGTTCGATCCCTGGTTTCGGCAGAATGTAGATTTCTTTGATGGACAACTTGCTCAATGGTTGAACATGATGAGTCCCAGGTTGTGAGCAAATATCTAAATGCCCCTTGTTTGATTTTGGTAGCAGGTAGTTTACTATAGAGGACAAGTTGCTCAATGGTTATGCTTGTTGACTCGTAGTTTGCAAATTTGGACAACATTTGTTATAGCTGCTGACTTAAGGCAGTGAAGTTGTGTGGCATCTACTGTTGTAGACTGAAGATCCTTAGTATTTAAACGTTAGTTGTACTTTCTGAGAAGACTGTCATACCCATCAGATGTTGCTTAGTTTTACGTTTGTATTTCACCAAAAGTTGTGCCGAAATAGCTCAGTTGGGAGAGCGTTAGACTGAAGATCTAAAGGTCCCTGGTTCGATCCCTGGTTTCGGCAGAAGGTAGATTTATCTGGTGAACAAATTGCTCAATGGTTGAACATGATGACTCCCAGGTTGTGAGCAAATATCTAAATGCCCCTTGTTTGACTTGGGCACCAGGTAGCTTACGAAAGAGAAAAAGTTGCTAATGGTTATCCTTGTTGACTCGTAGTTTGCCAATTCAGACAGCTTCAGTTTGTTATAGATGCTGACTTAAGGCAGTGTAAGTTTGTGGCGTCTAATGTTGTAGAATGAAGATCCTTAGTATTTCAACGTTAGTTGTACTTTCTGAGAAGACTGTCATACCCATCAGATGTTGCTTAGTTTTACGTTTGTATTTCACCAAAAGTTGTGCCGAAATAGCTCAGTTGGGAGAGCGTTAGACTGAAGATCTAAAGGTCCCTGGTTCGATCCCTGGTTTCGGCAGAATGTAGATTTCTTTGATGGACAACTTGCTCAATGGTTGAACATGATGAGTCCCAGGTTGTGAGCAAATATCTAAATGCCCCTTGTTTGATTTGGGTAGCAGGTAGTTTACTATAGAGGACAAGTTGCTCAATGGTTATGCTTGTTGACTCGTAGTTTGCAAATTTGGACAACATTTGTTATAGATGCTGACTTAAGGCAGTGAAGTTGTGTGGCATCTACTGTTGTAGACTGAAGATCCTTAGTATTTAAACGTTAGTTGTACTTTCTGAGAAGACTGTCATACCCATCAGATGTTGCTTAGTTTTACGTTTGTATTTCACCAAAAGTTGTGCCGAAATAGCTCAGTTGGGAGAGCGTTAGACTGAAGATCTAAAGGTCCCTGGTTCGATCCCTGGTTTCGGCAGAAGGTAGATTTATCTGGTGAACAAATTGCTCAATGGTTGAACATGATGACTCCCAGGTTGTGAGCAAATATCTAAATGCCCCTTGTTTGACTTGGGCACCAGGTAGCTTACGAAAGAGGACAAGTTGCTAATGGTTATCCTTGTTGACTCGTAGTTTGCCAATTCAGACAGCTTCAGTTTGTTATAGATGCTGACTTAAGGCAGTGTAAGTTTGTGGCGTCTAATGTTGTAGAATGAAGATCCTTAGTATTTAAACGTTAGTTGTACTTTCTGAGAAGACTGTCATACCCATCAGATGTTGCTTAGTTTTACGTTTGTATTTCACCAAAAGTTGTGCCGAAATAGCTCAGTTGGGAGAGCGTTAGACTGAAGATCTAAAGGTCCCTGGTTCGATCCCTGGTTTCGGCAGAATGTAGATTTCTTTGATGGACAACTTGCTCAATGGTTGAACATGATGAGTCCCAGGTTGTGAGCAAATATCTAAATGCCCCTTGTTTGACTTGGGCACCAGGTAGCTTACTATAGAGGACAAGTTGCTCAATGGTTATGCTTGTTGACTCGTAGTTTGCAAATTTGGACAATCAGTTTGTTATAGATGCTGACTTAAGGCAGTGAAGTTGTGTGGCATCTACTGTTGTAGACTGAAGATCCTTAGTATTTAAACGTTAGTTGTACTTTCTGAGAAGACTGTCATACCCATCAGATGTTGCTTAGTTTTACGTTTGTATTTCACCAAAAGTTGTGCCGAAATAGCTCAGTTGGGAGAGCGTTAGACTGAAGATCTAAAGGTCCCTGGTTCGATCCCTGGTTTCGGCAGAAGGTAGATTTATCTGGTGAACAAATTGCTCAATGGTTGAACATGATGACTCCCAGGTTGTGAGCAAATATCTAAATGCCCCTTGTTTGACTTGGGCACCAGGTAGCTTACTATAGAGGACAAGTTGCTCAATGGTTATGCTTGTTGACTCGTAGTTTGCAAATTCAGGACAGCTTCAGTTTGTTATAGATGCTGACTTAAGGCAGTGTAAGTTTGTGGCGTCTAATGTTGTAGAATGAAGATCCTTAGTATTTAAACGTTAGTTGTACTTTCTGAGAAGACTGTCATACCCATCAGATGTTGCTTAGTTTTACGTTTGTATTTCACCAAAAGTTGTGCCGAAATAGCTCAGTTGGGAGAGCGTTAGACTGAAGATCTAAAGGTCCCTGGTTCGATCCCTGGTTTCGGCAGAATGTAGATTTCTTTGATGGACAACTTGCTCAATGGTTGAACATGATGAGCTCCCAGGTTGTGAGCAAATATCTAAATGCCCCTTGTTTGATTTTGGTAGCAGGTAGTTTACTATAGAGGACAAGTTGCTCAATGGTTATGCTTGTTGACTCGTAGTTTGCCAATTCAGACAGCTTCAGTTTGTTATAGATGCTGACTTAAGGCAGTGTAAGTTTGTGGCATCTAATGTTGTAGAATGAAGATCCTTAGTATTTAAACGTTAGTTGTACTTTCTGAGAAGACTGTCATACCCATCAGATGTTGCTTAGTTTTACGTTTGTATTTCACCAAAAGTTGTGCCGAAATAGCTCAGTTGGGAGAGCGTTAGACTGAAGATCTAAAGGTCCCTGGTTCGATCCCTGGTTTCGGCAGAATGTAGATTTCTTTGATGGACAACTTGCTCAATGGTTGAACATGATGAGTCCCAGGTTGTGAGCAAATATCTAAATGCCCCTTGTTTGACTTTGGTAGCAGGTAGCTTACTATAGAGGACAAGTTGCTAATGGTTATGCTTGTTGACTCGTAGTTTGCCAATTCAGACAGCTTCAGTTTGTTATAGATGCTGACTTAAGGCAGTGTAAGTTGTGTGGCATCTACTGTTGTAGAATGAAGATCCTTAGTATTTAAACGTTAGTTGTACTTTCTGAGAAGACTGTCATACCCATCAGATGTTGCTTAGTTTTACGTTTGTATTTCACCAAAAGTTGTGCCGAAATAGCTCAGTTGGGAGAGCGTTAGACTGAAGATCTAAAGGTCCCTGGTTCGATCCCTGGTTTCGGCAGAATGTAGATTTCTTTGATGGACAACTTGCTCAATGGTTGAACATGATGAGTCCCAGGTTGTGAGCAAATATCTAAATGCCCCTTGTTTGATTTGGGTAGCAGGTAGTTTACTATAGAGGACAAGTTGCTCAATGGTTATGCTTGTTGACTCGTAGTTTGCAAATTTGGACAACATTTGTTATAGATGCTGACTTAAGGCAGTGAAGTTGTGTGGCATCTACTGTTGTAGACTGAAGATCCTTAGTATTTAAACGTTAGTTGTACTTTCTGAGAAGACTGTCATACCCATCAGATGTTGCTTAGTTTTACGTTTGTATTTCACCAAAAGTTGTGCCGAAATAGCTCAGTTGGGAGAGCGTTAGACTGAAGATCTAAAGGTCCCTGGTTCGATCCCTGGTTTCGGCAGAAGGTAGATTTATCTGGTGAACAAATTGCTCAATGGTTGAACATGATGACTCCCAGGTTGTGAGCAAATATCTAAATGCCCCTTGTTTGACTTGGGCACCAGGTAGCTTACGAAAGAGGACAAGTTGCTAATGGTTATGCTTGTTGACTCGTAGTTTGCCAATTCAGACAGCTTCAGTTTGTTATATATGCTGACTTAAGGCAGTGTAAGTTTGTGGCGTCTAATGTTGTAGAATGAAGATCCTTAGTATTTAAACGTTAGTTGTACTTTCTGAGAAGACTGTCATACCCATCAGATGTTGCTTAGTTTTACGTTTGTATTTCACCAAAAGTTGTGCCGAAATAGCTCAGTTGGGAGAGCGTTAGACTGAAGATCTAAAGGTCCCTGGTTCGATCCCTGGTTTCGGCAGAATGTAGATTTCTTTGATGGACAACTTGCTCAATGGTTGAACATGATGAGTCCCAGGTTGTGAGCAAATATCTAAATGCCCCTTGTTTGATTTTGGTAGCAGGTAGTTTACTATAGAGGACAAGTTGCTCAATGGTTATGCTTGTTGACTCGTAGTTTGCAAATTTGGACAACATTTGTTATAGCTGCTGACTTAAGGCAGTGAAGTTGTGTGGCATCTACTGTTGTAGACTGAAGATCCTTAGTATTTAAACGTTAGTTGTACTTTCTGAGAAGACTGTCATACCCATCAGATGTTGCTTAGTTTTACGTTTGTATTTCACCAAAAGTTGTGCCGAAATAGCTCAGTTGGGAGAGCGTTAGACTGAAGATCTAAAGGTCCCTGGTTCGATCCCTGGTTTCGGCAGAAGGTAGATTTATCTGGTGAACAAATTGCTCAATGGTTGAACATGATGACTCCCAGGTTGTGAGCAAATATCTAAATGCCCCTTGTTTGACTTGGGCACCAGGTAGCTTACGAAAGAGGACAAGTTGCTAATGGTTATCCTTGTTGACTCGTAGTTTGCCAATTCAGACAGCTTCAGTTTGTTATAGATGCTGACTTAAGGCAGTGTAAGTTTGTGGCGTCTAATGTTGTAGAATGAAGATCCTTAGTATTTCAACGTTAGTTGTACTTTCTGAAAAGTCTGTCATACCCATCAGATGTTGCTTAGTTTTACGTTTGCATTCCACCAAAAGTTGTGCCGAAATAGCTCAGTTGGGAGAGCGTTAGACTGAAGATCTAAAGGTCCCTGGTTCGATCCCTGGTTTCGGCAGAATGTAGATTTCTTTGATGGACAACTTGCTCAATGGTTGAACATGATGAGTCCCAGGTTGTGAGCAAATATCTAAATGCCCCTTGTTTGATTTTGGTAGCAGGTAGTTTACTATAGAGGACAAGTTGCTCAATGGTTATGCTTGTTGACTCGTAGTTTGCAAATTTGGACAACATTTGTTATAGCTGCTGACTTAAGGCAGTGAAGTTGTGTGGCATCTACTGTTGTAGACTGAAGATCCTTAGTATTTAAACGTTAGTTGTACTTTCTGAGAAGACTGTCATACCCATCAGATGTTGCTTAGTTTTACGTTTGTATTTCACCAAAAGTTGTGCCGAAATAGCTCAGTTGGGAGAGCGTTAGACTGAAGATCTAAAGGTCCCTGGTTCGATCCCTGGTTTCGGCAGAAGGTAGATTTATCTGGTGAACAAATTGCTCAATGGTTGAACATGATGACTCCCAGGTTGTGAGCAAATATCTAAATGCCCCTTGTTTGACTTGGGCACCAGGTAGCTTACGAAAGAGGACAAGTTGCTAATGGTTATCCTTGTTGACTCGTAGTTTGCCAATTCAGACAGCTTCAGTTTGTTATAGATGCTGACTTAAGGCAGTGTAAGTTTGTGGCGTCTAATGTTGTAGAATGAAGATCCTTAGTATTTAAACGTTAGTTGTACTTTCTGAGAAGACTGTCATACCCATCAGATGTTGCTTAGTTTTACGTTTGTATTTCACCAAAAGTTGTGCCGAAATAGCTCAGTTGGGAGAGCGTTAGACTGAAGATCTAAAGGTCCCTGGTTCGATCCCTGGTTTCGGCAGAATGTAGATTTCTTTGATGGACAACTTGCTCAATGGTTGAACATGATGAGTCCCAGGTTGTGAGCAAATATCTAAATGCCCCTTGTTTGACTTGGGCACCAGGTAGCTTACTATAGAGGACAAGTTGCTCAATGGTTATGCTTGTTGACTCGTAGTTTGCAAATTTGGACAACATTTGTTATAGATGCTGACTTAAGGCAGTGAAGTTGTGTGGCATCTACTGTTGTAGACTGAAGATCCTTAGTATTTAAACGTTAGTTGTACTTTCTGAGAAGACTGTCATACCAAAAAGTGTGTATGTGTCTCTGTGTGTGCTTGTGTGTGTGTTAGGGCTGTGCAATTAATCGTATTTTAATCGCCTTAATCGTGGCCTGCCACAATTACAAAAACAACATAATCGAAAAAAACTATTATTTAGCTTTGCTAGGTTGTGACAGTGCACTACAACATATTTGATCTAATTAATTTTAGTCTAATTAACTTTTATTTATCATATTTATATATGTTTAGTAGCTTGTGGAAGTGCGCTCCAAAATATTTGTTGATTTTGTTTATTGGTATTTATTATTTTGATATTATTTATTTAAATATATCATTTATTTAATTTATTTTTGTATTGGTTTTTCAGTTGAATTATACGTTCAGGGTAATCAACAGTTAAAAAGATACTGTTCTAATTATTTGTTTTAAAGTTCAATAAATTGATGTTTTCAAAGTCAATGAATAATCTTATTTAATAATCGTGATATCAATTATTGACCACAATAATCGTGATTATGATTTTTGCCATAATCGAGCAGCCCGTGTGTGTGAGTGTGAGAGAGAGAGAGAGAGAGAGAGAGAGAGAGAGAGAGAGAGAGAGAGAGAGAGAGAGAGACAGAGAGAGAAACAGAGAGAAACAGAGAGAAACAGAAACAAGAGCTATATTCAGAGCTCTGCTGCCTTGGCTACAATCTTTCATCGTTGCTGTTGTATGATTGGTGTTTAGCTACGGTAGTTAGCGTATACACACTACAGCACCTCCGCTTTTAGGGTTGACGTCGAAGACCCAAACGTCGCCCGGAGATCCAACGGTGTTGTTGCGGGAGCTGCTGCACTAGCTAACGCTGCACTAGCTAACGCTACATTAGCCAAACAAACGCTAATTTCTTTTGCAAAAGGTGCAGCGGGCTTCAAACACGTTCCCCTCCACTGGTTTCAACCAAGCACTAAATTCGATGTTTTCCAACCAAATACGGTTGAACTTACACTTCCCCATATTTATTTGTAAGTAGATTCGAAGAGCGTTAGTTGACTTTCTGAGAAGACTGTCATACCCATCAGATGTTGCTTAGTTTTACGTTTGTATTTCACCAAAAGTTGTGCCGAAATAGCTCAGTTGGGAGAGCGTTTAGACTGAAGATCTAAAGGTCCCTGGTTCGATCCCTGGTTTCGGCAGAAGGTAGATTTATCTGGTGAACAAATTGCTCAATGGTTGAACATGATGACTCCCAGGTTGTGAGCAAATATCTAAATGCCCCTTGTTTGACTTGGGCACCAGGTAGCTTACGAAAGAGGACAAGTTGCTAATGGTTATCCTTGTTGACTCGTAGTTTGCCAATTCAGACAGCTTCAGTTTGTTATAGATGCTGACTTAAGGCAGTGTAAGTTTGTGGCGTCTAATGTTGTAGAATGAAGATCCTTAGTATTTAAACGTTAGTTGTACTTTCTGAGAAGACTGTCATACCCATCAGATGTTGCTTAGTTTTACGTTTGTATTTCACCAAAAGTTGTGCCGAAATAGCTCAGTTGGGAGAGCGTTAGACTGAAGATCTAAAGGTCCCTGGTTCGATCCCTGGTTTCGGCAGAAGGTAGATTTATCTGGTGAACAAATTGCTCAATGGTTGAACATGATGACTCCCAGGTTGTGAGCAAATATCTAAATGCCCCTTATTTGACTTGGGCACCAGGTAGCTTACGAAAGAGGACAAGTTGCTAATGGTTATGCTTGTTGACTCGTAGTTTGCCAATTCAGACAGCTTCAGTTTGTTATAGATGCTGACTTAAGGCAGTGTAAGTTTGTGGCGTCTAATGTTGTAGAATGAAGATCCTTAGTATTTCAACGTTAGTTGTACTTTCTGAAAAGTCTGTCATACCCATCAGATGTTGCTTAGTTTTACGTTTGTATTTCACCAAAAGTTGTGCCGAAATAGCTCAGTTGGGAGAGCGTTAGACTGAAGATCTAAAGGTCCCTGGTTCGATCCCTGGTTTCGGCAGAATGTAGATTTCTTTGATGGACAACTTGCTCAATGGTTGAACATGATGAGTCCCAGGTTGTGAGCAAATATCTAAATGCCCCTTGTTTGATTTTGGTAGCAGGTAGTTTACTATAGAGGACAAGTTGCTCAATGGTTATGCTTGTTGACTCGTAGTTTGCAAATTTGGACAACATTTGTTATAGATGCTGACTTAAGGCAGTGAAGTTGTGTGGCATCTACTGTTGTAGACTGAAGATCCTTAGTATTTAAACGTTAGTTGTACTTTCTGAGAAGACTGTCATACCCATCAGATGTTGCTTAGTTTTACGTTTGTATTTCACCAAAAGTTGTGCCGAAATAGCTCAGTTGGGAGAGCGTTAGACTGAAGATCTAAAGGTCCCTGGTTCGATCCCTGGTTTCGGCAGAAGGTAGATTTATCTTGGTGAACAAATTGCTCAATGGTTGAACATGATGACTCCCAGGTTGTGAGCAAATATCTAAATGCCCCTTGTTTGACTTGGGCACCAGGTAGCTTACTAAAGAGGACAAGTTGCTAATGGTTATGCTTGTTGACTCGTAGTTTGCCAATTCAGACAGCTTCAGTTTGTTATAGATGCTGACTTAAGGCAGTGTAAGTTTGTGGCGTCTAATGTTGTAGAATGAAGATCCTTAGTATTTAAACGTTAGTTGTACTTTCTGAGAAGACTGTCATACCCATCAGATGTTGCTTAGTTTTACGTTTGTATTTCACCAAAAGTTGTGCCGAAATAGCTCAGTTGGGAGAGCGTTAGACTGAAGATCTAAAGGTCCCTGGTTCGATCCCTGGTTTCGGCAGAAGGTAGATTTATCTGGTGAACAAATTGCTCAATGGTTGAACATGATGACTCCCAGGTTGTGAGCAAATATCTAAATGCCCCTTGTTTGACTTGGGCACCAGGTAGCTTACTATAGAGGACAAGTTGCTAATGGTTATGCTTGTTGACTCGTAGTTTGCCAATTCAGACAGCTTCAGTTTGTTATAGATGCTGACTTAAGGCAGTGTAAGTTGTGTGGCATCTACTGTTGTAGACTGAAGATCCTTAGTATTTAAACGTTAGTTGTACTTTCTGAGAAGACTGTCATACCCATCAGATGTTGCTTAGTTTTACGTTTGTATTTCACCAAAAGTTGTGCCGAAATAGCTCAGTTGGGAGAGCGTTAGACTGAAGATCTAAAGGTCCCTGGTTCGATCCCTGGTTTCGGCAGAAGGTAGATTTATCTGGTGAACAAATTGCTCAATGGTTGAACATGATGACTCCCAGGTTGTGAGCAAATATCTAAATGCCCCTTGTTTGACTTGGGCACCAGGTAGCTTACGAAAGAGGACAAGTTGCTAATGGTTATGCCTTGTTGACTCGTAGTTTGCCAATTCAGACAGCTTCAGTTTGTTATAGATGCTGACTTAAGGCAGTGTAAGTTTGTGGCGTCTAATGTTGTAGAATGAAGATCCTTAGTATTTAAACGTTAGTTGTACTTTCTGAGAAGACTGTCATACCCATCAGATGTTGCTTAGTTTTACGTTTGTATTTCACCAAAAGTTGTGCCGAAATAGCTCAGTTGGGAGAGCGTTAGACTGAAGATCTAAAGGTCCCTGGTTCGATCCCTGGTTTCGGCAGAATGTAGATTTCTTTGATGGACAACTTGCTCAATGGTTGAACATGATGAGTCCCAGGTTGTGAGCAAATATCTAAATGCCCCTTGTTTGACTTGGGCACCAGGTAGCTTACTATAGAGGACAAGTTGCTAATGGTTATGCTTGTTGACTCGTAGTTTGCCAATTCAGACAGCTTCAGTTTGTTATAGATGCTGACTTAAGGCAGTGTAAGTTTGTGGCATCTACTGTTGTAGACTGAAGATCCTTAGTATTTAAACGTTAGTTGTACTTTCTGAGAAGACTGTCATACCCATCAGATGTTGCTTAGTTTTACGTTTGTATTTCACCAAAAGTTGTGCCGAAATAGCTCAGTTGGGAGAGCGTTAGACTGAAGATCTAAAGGTCCCTGGTTCGATCCCTGGTTTCGGCAGAAGGTAGATTTCTTTGGTGGACAACTTGCTCAATGGTTGAACATGATGACTCCCAGGTTGTGAGCAAATATCTAAATGCCCCTTGTTTGACTTGGGCACCAGGTAGCTTACTATAGAGGACAAGTTGCTAATGGTTATGCTTGTTGACTCGTAGTTTGCCAATTCAGACAGCTTCAGTTTGTTATAGATGCTGACTTAAGGCAGTGTAAGTTTGTGGCATCTACTGTTGTAGACTGAAGATCCTTAGTATTTAAACGTTAGTTGTACTTTCTGAGAAGACTGTCATACCCATCAGATGTTGCTTAGTTTTACGTTTGTATTTCACCAAAAGTTGTGCCGAAATAGCTCAGTTGGGAGAGCGTTAGACTGAAGATCTAAAGGTCCCTGGTTCGATCCCTGGTTTCGGCAGAAGGTAGATTTCTTGGTGGAACAACTTGCTCAATGGTTGAACATGATGACTCCCAGGTTGTGAGCAAATATCTAAATGCCCCTTGTTTGACTTGGGCAGCAGGTAGCTTACTATAGAGGACAAGTTGCTCAATGGTTATGCTTGTTGACTCGTAGTTTGCCAATTCAGACAGCTTCAGTTTGTTATAGATGCTGACTTAAGGCAGTAAGGTTTTTTGGCATCTACTGTTGTAGACTGAAGATCCTTAGTATTTAAACGTTAGTTGTACTTTCTGAGAAGTCTGTCATACCCAGCATATGTTGCTTCGTGTTAAGTTTGTATTCCACCGAAATGTGTGCAGAAATTTGTGCAGAAATCTGTGCAGAAATAGCTCAGTTGGGAGAGCGTTAGACTGAAGATCTAAAGGTCCCTGGTTTGATCCCTTGTTTCGGCAGAAGATAGATTTCCTTTGTGGGCAAATTGTTCAATGGTTGAACATGATCACTCCCAGGTTGTGAGCAAATATCTAAATGCCCCTTGTTTGACTTGGGTTGCAGGTAGCTTACTATTGAGGACAAGTTGCTCAATGGCTATGCTGGTTGACTCGTAGT
This sequence comes from Trematomus bernacchii, assembly GCF_902827165.1. Lineage (NCBI taxonomy): Eukaryota > Metazoa > Chordata > Actinopteri > Perciformes > Nototheniidae > Trematomus > Trematomus bernacchii. Next base: position 19,318 of record NW_022987625.1, read on the forward strand.
TTGCCAATTCGGACAGCTTCAGTTTTTTATAGATGCTGACTTAAGGCAGTGAAGTTGTGTGGCATCTTCCGTTGTAGCCTGAAGATCCTTAGTATTTAAACGTTAGTTGTACTTTCTGAGAAGTCTGTCATACCCAGCATATGTTGCTTAGTTTTACGTTTGTATTTCACCAAAGGTTGTGCCGAAATAGCTCAGTTGTAATGTATTTATATTTGTGAGACAGTGACCCTTTAGCGGCTGGATTTCCAGGGAAAGAATCGACCACGAGAGGAGGTATAGTTGCAAACCATAGTGACTTTATTTAGCAAACAGCAGAAGAGAACAGCCAGCCAGCATGTAGGTGTTCACCACTCTCCCTCCGACTGAAGACTGGCTCATTTATAGAGGATCTTATTGGGAGAAGCCATTCACAGGTAATCTATAATAAATACACATGTCATCATAATGGGTATAACGATAATCCATAATATGCTGTGCATGCATGACTAGTGGCTTATAGCCATCTGTTCATTTAACCCCAAAACCCACATTATAACTGACCATAATAAATATAAATACATTCCCAACTACAACAGAAACCCCTATGCCCATCTCGCCACTTGGTTCGTCCCGGAACCTTCTTTGGTCAGTGTTTGTTCCACCCGAGGACCTTTTGGCTGAACACACTGGAGCAGACACAGGACGAAACAGCATGGGTAAGCGATGGACGTAAACTTTACACAGTGTTCACTTCTACAATTAATGCAACTTAACGTCATGATATATACACGCTCAAACATATTATTTGCAAACAATGATTCATCTCAACCGCTGTCAATCTTACACAATCATAAAGACTTTCGTCGCTCTCGCTAACTCCCCTCTCTTTTCAGGTGGAGCCGAGGACCCGACCAGCATCTGCCAGACGACATTCCAATTAATACAGTTTAATCATTTAATAAATACTACATCAATAACTAGTATAAATTATATAAAAATGTTATTGTTATATAATATATGTTATATTATCTAAAGCCAGTTGAGTAGCACTTGAAATGTTTTGGCTCTATGAAACCTGATGTACTTATATGATTCTGTTTTTCTTCAAGTTTGTATCTTGTTGGTCGAATGCACTTATTGTAAGTCGCTTTGGATAAAAGCGTCAGCTAAATGCAATGTAATGTAATGTAATAATCTTTTACCTTGTATACAGGCGGCTCACGACTTCAGACACCGTAAATAATTCGTCCGTATAACTCTGCTCATATTTTTTATCAAACACACCTCTGAGCTTAGATATTCTTACAAGATCCCCCTCCTTAAAGTTCCTTTTAGTAGTACATTTTCTGCCTACCTTAGGTATGCTGTACAGATTGGTAAACACTTGAGGTGTATTATCCTTTGTCACTTGCATCAGAGTCATTTTAATACTTCTATGATAGCTGTTATTATAACTTTCAAGTAGTTCCGGCAAGACATCTATAGGAGCTTTCACACCGGAGTACTTTTCCCAGGAATAGTTCCGATAGTTCCTGGGATTTTGCGTTCACACCAAAAAGATCTGGAACTAGAACTTGGGAACCTTTTCACCCCTTTTCAGTCCCTGCTAGAGAGGTGGTACTTTCCTGGGGAGGAAAAGGTTCCAATTTCTGGCGCAAACCACGCCCCGTAAAACTCTGAAAAGTTTTTGTGAAGCTGCCATTTTATTTGCTCGCATTAGCATTATTAGCATTAGCATTAGCCCAGCGCACCAACGTAGAGAGACTAACTTATGGCAACTGAAGATCGTGATCGTTGTTCTCACATCCAGGAGGAAGTTAAAAAGAGACAATGTAGTCTCGAAAAGGTTCAAATGGTTAATTTAATAAAGTAACGTGGTTTTGAAACAAACAGAGCAAATCAGGAACACAGGGCCATGTTCGTGAGGGAGGGAAGAAGAGAGAGCGATACTACGTGGAGCGAGCTAATATCTAATTCCTGGCTCCTCCTCTCATTGGCGGCTCTGACGAAAGGGGGTCCTCCCTCCTCAAGTTCTTCTGTGTCTGATCTCGTATAAATCTGAGGATTTAGACGTTGTGTGTTCATTTTATAACTCCACACGCCTTTTCTCCTCGTATTCTAATTTCTGACTTTTTATTTAATGCATTTTAACGGCTGTAATCATTGTTAGCGTGAAACCGGAAGTGACATCATTGTAAACAGCGGGGACGCCTTTCAATAAAGCTTTTCAAAATAAAACTGTACATTCATTTAACATTCAGCAATAACGGAAATGAAGTATTTTCAGAATAAAACAGTTTTAAAGGTCCCATGTCATGGCCATTTCTACTGATCATAATTCCATTGTTGAGGTATACTAAAATAGATTTATACTGTGCAATTTTCCAAACTCACATTGGTTTCTCATACAGCATCTCTGTAAAGTATGTCTATTCACCGGTATTCACTCTCTGTCCTAAACGGCTTGTTGGAGCTCCTGCCCCTCCCTGTGAGCCCAGTGTGCTCGTTGCTGCGATCTGCTGCGAGGAGCAGACAGGCTTCCGCGTCGGCGATACAGCGAGAACAAGCAAAACTCATCCTGAGCACACACAAATACTCACAGCCGAAGTAAAAACAATAAGTGTGGCTTGATATTGAGTAAGAAAAAGGTTTATAACGCTGTGAGCATGGGTCTGCGGAGAGCATTTCTCTGCGATCCCAACTTAGTAGCCCGAAAAACGTTTGCCCATTTAAACAGTCGTGGTAGATACCTTGTTTGCTTTAAACATCATAAATACACAAACAACAATTAATACACAGGTTGTGTACCCAAATCTCCCACTGGTCCAAACAAAGTAGGAACAGCATCGTTCTTCAGTGCCCTACGCTGTACATATCCGGCATGAATCGCTGAAAGGTTTGGGAAGCTTTGTTTCGTGAAATGCTGGCAGAGGGTGTGGCCTCAGTAAACGTCACAGTACCCAGGAAGAAAACGAGGCGTTTTGGGGCAGCATAGACTGTGTTTTACTCGCTACAAGGTGTACTGTGAGGGTTTTTGACTCTGCAGACCATTTACATGCATAAAAACCTTCATAACACACAAGGGGACGGGTAATATCCGGAAAAGCATGACATGGGACCTTTAAGCTTACAGTATGTTTAATCTAAATTACGTCATTTAAACATTGATTTTAATTTCTTACACAACACAAAAGAAAACATGGGAGCGGTGGAGTGATGAGGAGGTGTCGGTGCTTCTGGCGATTTACTCGGAAGGTTTCAGTCGAAGCTGCTGGGAAGATTCCCAGCTGCTTCTACTGAAGCCAGTCCCCAACTCCGAGGACTTCCGGCCGGGGACTTCGGGTGTTTGCGGCCTGCCACTAAACCCAAAGCAGAAGAAGAAGAAGTGACGTCAGCGGCTTCATTTGCGTAATCCTCCCTCAGGGACTTATTCCGGTGTGAACGCGATCTACTAGATAGTTCCGGAACTAAAGATTTCCGGGGAACTAAGTTCCGGGAACTATTCCTGGGAAAAGTACTAATATATCTATGTGTGTTTTTAGCCGTAAAATACCTCCACATTCTAGTTTTCAACCTGCGGTTAAATCTCTCAACCACACAAGCTTTCAAATCACTGGCTGTTGCAAAATGTGTAATACTTTGTTTTTTCAGCAAGGCTTCAACATTCTTGTTAAAGAACCGTTTGTAACATTTTAAGAATCTGACTATCTTTTAGAATTGTATCAAATGCTATAGCAACTTCTTTACCCGTTTTTGCTTCAGAGCTCGCACATAGGCTTTTTTGGAAAAAACATCTATGACTGTTAGTAAATAGTTGAACCCATCATTATGTTTGGATAAGGCCTGCATGTCACAGAGATCAGCCTGACATTGTTGTAAAGGTCGAAGTACATACACTCTGTTTCTGATTAAAATAATCCTGACAGGTTTATGTAAAGTATAAGTGTCCTGTTCAGATAAGAAATCTTTAAATCCAGCAACAGTTATTTGTTTACCCTTTTCATTATGCATCTCTCTACGGAGTCTCTCTACTCCTCCTAAACTACCAGGATGTGAGGGGTTATAATATGCCCTTTTCAATATACGTTTATCAGACATCTTCCCTGTTACCCTCCCCTTGTTATAGTGAAGACAACAGTGAATGTGAAGGGCTGTAATACACATGTATTAGACATGCTCCCCTTGCTAAAATGAAGACAACAGTTTTAAATGTAAAAAACACTTTTTTTATTTTTTGAATTTCATATTTACATTTAATTTTTCACACACAAAATCAATAATACAGTTATACTGATTGTAACATATCCAAGACTGTCTCCAGCATAGAATTCCCCAGATTATGGGAAATATCATAATGCAGTTTTTTCACTTCATTGAAAGTATTCATGTGTATGCTTGTAACGATCAACTATAAAAAATAGCTGTGTTAATTAAACGCAAAAGGGGTTCTTGAATGAAATAATATTATAAAAGGCAAACCAGAATTGTTAACGCCCAATATACTCCTTAAACAAAATAAACAGAGTCAGATTCCATGCATTGATCCATTATATTGACATATTGGCTGACAATTTTTCAGCCAAACAACACAAACAAAATTAAACAGTCCGCTCTGCGATACACCAAAATTGTTTTTACTGCCTAATCCAGGCCATTATTGTTCATTGCTCCTGCGCCCGTCGGCGGCAAAAAGATAAATGTTTGTAGGCCTATTCAGGCTATAATCCACACAAAAAAAGGAAACACGAGGACCGGCGTGTCCCAGAGGAGCGATCTCACCCGGTGTTTGTAGAGAATATCTCTCTTTCTGAGCGCGTCCTCTCCACGGAGACGTGCTTCTTGGTCGGTTGATGCAATATCCACAGATTCGGTTTCTTTCAGTTAACTTCCCCGTTGCATTTATCCATATATTTACATGCTGAGGAAATTACTATATCCCACTGAATACCAGCAATCGCCACACACACTTCCTCCTCCCGTGAGAACCAACCCTTGACATCCCGGTGACGCACCCACTATAAAGGCTCCGTGCGTGCTGCGACAGGTGAATATGTAGATGAGGCTTAATGACCCACACCCCCAAACCATACATAAAAGTGAACATTTAACAACTGTAGTTGCGAGGATAATACACATGTATCAGTTTTCATTTAATTTCAATATAAACCACATGCCTTAACCTAGTCCCTGCCACTACAGTTTATAAGAAACACTTAGATCAATCTGCAACCGTCACATGCTGTTTTTGGCACAAAGAGTCATAACATCTACAAACAGCGCATACAACGCGAGCAGATGATACACTTTTGTAACATTTTCTTGTTTCATTTCTTCGGTAATGTTACAGAAAGTTTCTGAAAATGAAGATTCCAGGACCACGTCAAATGTTTTGTTCACTATCGTTTCCCAAAGACCCGGATTACTGGGAGAACTAACCATATCCAACATTTCTTCTAGTTTACAAACTTCAGCCATTCTGTTCACACTGGGATCACTGTTTTCAATCGTCATAATCACAACACCTAAACGGGTATTGACTACATTCTGATCATTTTCACAGATCGTTTTGCATAGTAGTTCCCCATTTTTACTTTAAAGAAATGCTAAGTACTGAAAAAGTCAATTTCTTCATTCAAACACCTTGTTATTGGTGTCGTCTTCTTCACCCAGCTCAGCATTAAGCTTTTCAAGTCTTTCCTTGATGCGTCTTGAGGTCTTGAGATTGTGAAGAAAAGCCTCCGAAGCGCCCTGGATCCTCCTTTCAGACACGTGAATGTTTTGTGCAAAAATACATTGTTGAATAGCTGGAATAAAACGATCTTGCAGCAGTCTGCGCCGCGGGACGTCCGATTACACTGACGTCCCCCCGTACCCATCCAGCCTCGAGAGGAAGAGAGAGAGAGATTTAAAAAAAAATATATGTATTTAAAATGTCTTAAAAATTTGAAAACATTGCCGGAAATTCATACAATTCAGACCATTCAGCCTGCAGAGAGAGAGTGTTAGTGAGAGTCCGAGTCCATGTCCGAGTCCGTCACCGAGTCCGTGTCAGAGTCCGTTTCCGTGTTCGTGTCCGAGTCCGTGTCGGAAATCCGTGTCCGAGTCCGTGTCCGAGTCCGTGTCTTTGTCCGAGTCCGTGTCCGTCTCCGAGTCCGTGTCCGAGTCCGTGTCCGAGTCCGAGTCCGTGTCCGGTCCGGTCCGTGTCCGTGTCCGAGTCTGTGTCCGAGTCCGTGTCCGTCTCCGAGTCAGAGTCAGAGTCAGAGTCAGAGTCAGAGTCAGAGTCAGTGTCAGAGTCAGAGTCCGTGTCCGAGTCTGTGTCCGAGTCCGTGTCCGTCTCCGAGTCAGAGTCAGAGTCAGTGTCAGAGTCAGAGTCCGTCTCAGAGTCAGAGTCAGTGTCAGAGTCAGAGTCCGTGTTCGTGTCAGAGTCTGTGTCCGTGTCGGAAATCCGTGTCCGAGTTTGTGTCCGTCTCCGTGTCCGAGTCCGAGTCCGTGTCCGTCTCCGAGTCAGAGTCAGAGTCAGAGTCAGAGTCCGTCTCTGAGTCAGAGTCAGTGTCAGAGTCAGAGTCCGTGTTCGTGTCCGAGTCCGTGTCCGGTCCGTGTCCGAGTCTGTGTCCGAGTCCGTGTCCGTCTCCGAGTCAGAGTCAGTGTCAGAGTCAGAGTCCGTCTCTGAGTCAGAGTCAGTGTCAGAGTCAGAGTCAGAGTCAGTGTCAGAGTCAGTGTCAGAGTCAGAGTCCGTGTCCGAGTCTGTGTCCGAGTCCGTGTCTTTGTCCGAGTCCGTGTCCGTCTCCGAGTCCGTGTCCGAGTCCGTGTCCGAGTCCGAGTCCGTGTCCGGTCCGGTCCGTGTCCGTGTCCGAGTCTGTGTCCGAGTCCGTGTCCGTCTCCGAGTCAGAGTCAGAGTCAGAGTCAGAGTCAGAGTCAGAGTCAGAGTCAGTGTCAGAGTCAGAGTCCGTGTCCGAGTCTGTGTCCGAGTCCGTGTCCGTCTCCGAGTCAGAGTCAGAGTCAGTGTCAGAGTCAGAGTCCGTCTCAGAGTCAGAGTCAGTGTCAGAGTCAGAGTCCGTGTTCGTGTCAGAGTCTGTGTCCGTGTCGGAAATCCGTGTCCGAGTTTGTGTCCGTCTCCGTGTCCGAGTCCGAGTCCGTGTCCGTCTCCGAGTCAGAGTCAGAGTCAGAGTCAGAGTCCGTCTCTGAGTCAGAGTCAGTGTCAGAGTCAGAGTCCGTGTTCGTGTCCGAGTCCGTGTCCGGTCCGTGTCCGAGTCTGTGTCCGTCTCCGAGTCAGAGTCAGTGTCAGAGTCAGAGTCCGTCTCTGAGTCAGAGTCAGTGTCAGAGTCAGAGTCAGTGTCAGAGTCAGAGTCAGAGTCAGTGTCCGAGTCTGTGTCCGAGTCCGTGTCCGTCTCCGAGTCAGAGTCAGTGTCAGAGTCAGAGTCAGTGTCAGAGTCAGAGTCCGTCTCTGAGTCAGAGTCAGTGTCAGAGTCAGAGTCCGTGTTCGTGTCAGAGTCTGTGTCCGTGTCGGAAATCCATGTCCGAGTTTGTGTCCGTCTCCGAGTCAGAGTCAGAGTCAGTGTCAGAGTCAGTGTCAGAGTCAGAGTCAGTGTCAGAGTCAGAGTCCGTGTCCGTCTCCGAGTCAGTGTCAGAGTCCGAGTCCGTTTCCGAGTCAGTGTCAGAGTGAGAGTGAGAGAGAGTTAAAAAAAACTACTTTTATTTTTATTTTCAACAACAATGAGCTCATTTAACTAGACATTGAGAGAGATTTTTTTTAAAGACTTCTTTTCACATAAAAACAGAGTTAAAAGTGAGCTCTCCCTCCACTATAGAGCACACAGCTATAGTGAAACACAACCGGTTTAAAAACTATTCTTATGAAATCTAAAATCCACACTCACTCTTGCTTTTAAGAGAGAGAGAGAGAGAGAGAGAGAGAGAGAGAGAGAGAGAGAGAGAGAGAGAGAGAGAGAGAGAAATGATGCGACTAATTTTCATCCCTGGATGTGTACTCATTTCTCTTTATTTTGTATTTTATTACTAACGTGTGTTTTTCTTTTTTAAGATTTAATAAGTCACTATTATTGTAGGCCTTTATGTTGACCTGCTTTGCCACTTTTCTGTAAATGTTCCCGCTTTGGGACTTCTGAAGGAATTCTGATTCTGATCCCCTGCTTTTTGTTTATTTTAATTTAATGTTTTATTTATTTTATAGGTTTATATATTTTATCATATTTATTGGCTTATTCTTCCTTTATTTTAGAGATGGATCATTATTTAATTTAGTGTGAAGTTTGTCTAAATTGTGATGTGTGCCTTGTTGTTAAAGCACAAAACTGCTACACAAATACATCTTTATTATTATTATTATATTTCTACAGATACATATCTGTATGTATCTGTATGTATCTGTATGTACTACTGCGTACGGGCTACATACTTGTGGTCCCGTACGCAGTAGTCCAGCGAGTCCTCGAAGTACACCAGGTCGTTCTTGCTGGGCCTCTTGAAGTGTGTGTGTGTGTGTGTGTGTGTGTGTGTGTGTGTGTGTGTGTGTGTGTGTGTGTGTGTGTGTGTGTGTGTGTGTGTGTGTGTGTGTGTGTGTGTGTGTGTGTGTGTGTGTGTGTGTTGTGTGTGTGTGTGTCTGTCTGTGTGAACCCGGTGCCGTCCTGGTTGATGTTCACCTCTGTACCTCTTCTTCAGGTGATCTCCAGTCAGCCTGAAGTCGGCCATCGCCAGCCAGCAGGTCCGAACGCTGCAGGAGCCGCTGACTCCGTGACATTTACACTCCAGAGACATGAAGCGCCGCACCGCCTAAAGGGACACAGGACGTGAATTCAGAGGAGAGTGTGTGTGGACAAATAAGATTCAAAGATTCAAAGGTTTTATTGTCATATGCACAAAGCTTATTCCATTCTATTTCAATGTAAATAAACTGCTTTATTTTATTTTTTATTTTACTATATTTTATCTTATTTTTTAATGTTTTTATAGTGTTCTTAAAATAGTTTCTATCTGTGTTTTTTTATTTTTGTTTTATGTTTATGTATGCACCATGACACCAAGTCAAATTCCTCGTATGTGTCAACCTACCTGGTAATAAACCTGATTCTGATTCTGATTCTAAAGTGTAGAAATGGCAATGAAAATGTTTTGACCTGAGGCCTGTACTATGAAGCCGGATTTTCGCTGAGCGAGGTAACTTCAGGGTTAACTCTGGGTTTCCGGTCCTACGACGCTGGTTCACTTCTTACCAGGGTAGATCTCCATGGTAACTTACGCTGCTTATGGTTTGGTTCCAGGATAAGAGATCAACTCAGTGAAAGCACCGCCTGCTGACCAATCAGAGCTCAGTGTGCGGAGTTTAAAGCTATCAAGTCGTATTACAGGATAGAGGAAATACAGAAAAACTGCCGTTAGACGGCCGGCAAAAATCACCGACTGTGTGAACGTGAAAATGAATAGAATATCCCCTCCCATCTTCAGAGCAATCTGACTATTATAACATTAGCGTTAAGAAAGCTTACTTATATATCTGCCACAACATAAGTAACCGGATCAGAGTAACATTAAGTACAGTCCGCGGCACTGTGAGTGCAGACGTTGATGTGTCCCATTACCATTCATATCATATCACATCATAATGTATCATATATTTCCTTATCTGAGTCAGCTTCTTGAGCCGTATCTGGCCGTGCAATACTCACAGTGTCACATACTGTATGCAGAAGTATTATTTTAAGCAACACATTAAGTTGACGAAACACTCGAGTCAAATGTAATTAAAGTCAGATCCACAGTGATATCATAAACCTGTTAATGTACGAATTCAAACACTTTTTTTTTTACCAGCTGTTCTGTATTCACCTTGCAGGTGCAGCTATGTGGCTTTTATCCTGGATAAAGTGTTTAAGTCATGAAATGAAAATGAAAAAAAAAAACTAAAGTTACAAACCTGTTTTGAAAATGTAAGAAGTAGAAAATACAGGTATTTGTGTTAAAACTGTAAGAAGTCAAAGTAAAAAGAAAAATAAGTAGTGGAGTGTTAGTGTCCCTGTTAGTTTTCTTTGTGTAAAACAATGACTCATCAGCCCCTACATTAACATGTTTATTTTCTACTAATCCCAAAACAATGCCACAATTTGACAGAAATGCAAGATTCAAACTTTATTTAAACCCATTACATTTCGCAATGCTAATTCAAAGACAACAAGAACATTTACCTCAAGAAAATATTCTCAGGTTAATGCTTAAATACACATTTCGGAGTAAATACAAACAGTTAACAGTATTGCCTATAAGCAACTTGTAGCTCAGGTTGATTATAAGCAATATGCAAGTGGTCCAAAAACAGCTGAGAACTGGTGAGACACTACGTTGCTGTTATTGTTGTCAATCTTTCAACACCAGGTTGTGATTTTATTAACATACAGATGTGTTTTCACTTGCATGCAGGTAAACACATCTGTACCTATATTAATCTTGTAACATTTATCCTTGTGAGTCTTACAATTAGTTTGTCTCATTTGAGCCTTCCCTCCAATAACAAGTGAAGTTGTTTTTCTTTTCAAAAACTCTTAAAGCAGGAGTTTTTAATGAAAACATTTAAGTGATTTGCAGCTTTTATTCATTTTAAAAGGTATACATAATTCCAAATGTTAGTTTCCTCTGCCAAACCTTTATCATGAGGTTGGTGCTTTAAAGATAATTCCACTTATTTCAACTTTAGGTATAATTGTTTCCTGTTTTCTATCCAGTTATCATGTAGTGAAGTTCTCAGTAAAAAGCACACTGTCAGATATACATTGAAAATATCATAGGCATTTTCTTTCAAAGGCATTATACTATATCAAACTCAACATCTTTGTCAATAAAGTTGACCATGTAAGGTTTTACTACCATATCAATGTATCATGTTATTGGTCATTAAAACGTGAAAGGTGCTTTGTTTTAGCTGAATTTAACCATGAGAGTGAGAGAGTCTCCCTCTTTTTTGGTTACAATTGCTTGCATCATTCCTGGAGGTGTATGCAGGTACCTTGAGCCTTTGAAGAAGTTTTCGATAAAAGCTCTGTCAATCTTGTTGCACTTTCCGATTGCAGCCTCAAAGTTGTTGCTGAGGACTCCGTAGATATTCCCCTTGTCGTTTTTCTTTCCCAAGAACAAGAAGAGGGCGTAGCAGTCCTTGCCGATGGATGTGCAGAAGTCCACCATTCTCTCGTATGTGGTCTTGTTACTGGACTCCTTTTGTGCAATCTGGATGGACTCGGTGCAGGCCTCTTGGGGGATGTTGTTCTCCTCAGCAGCCTCCCTGCCAGGGAGGTGTAGGACCTGCACAGCGATCTGGATCCGAGGGTTCTTGGTGGGCTTCTCAAGCATGGCCCAGACCCAGTCGGGCCCTAAGAGGATGCGTTGCTCAGGCGTCATGGCCGTGCAGTTGAATCTGTCTGTCATGTTCAGGCTGACACTCTGAGAGATGTAGGTCATTAGGAAGACCTGTTAAAGGGCAAGATGTTTTAAAGACCACCTAAAAGACATTTTTGAATTCTAAAGAGGTTTTTTAAGTATAGATTTTAAAAATAGTTAACTTTGATTATATAGCACTTTTAAAAAATAGTTACAAAGTCCATTATGATTAAACAGATAATAATGAGAATGTAACAGCAAGAATAATAAACACAAAATAAAACACACAAAATGTCATAAGACATAAATAAAAAATACAAATCTAAAAGACAGTTTTTTTCAAAGGCGAATTGAAAGACAAAAAATGGTTTGCAGCCCTGATTCTAATTCCAGAGTTTAGAAGCCCTGACTTGATTTCCTAGAGTTCAAATCTTAGCAGTATAGTTTGGCTGAGCCGGAGGGATTCTTTTACTGATGCCAAGGAGCAAGGTAGTGATCAAATCAACTAAGTATAAAGGCAATAATAATTGTCAGGTTTATGGGAGAAATAAATGATCTGATCCCTGAAAATGTTTCAATTTCTGCAATGCTGGGTTATTGAAGAGGAAAGAGAACCAACACCAAAGAGTTCAATATACTGCATGTAACTGCACTATCTGTGTGACCTGTAATGGTTATAGGTCTAAGATTGTTAAGATCACAGCTTTCAAAGGATGGCCTACCTGGGTGAGCACCTCAGAGCTTGCTTGGAACTTGTCCTCTGGGTCTTTGAAAAGGAGGTATTCTTGTGTTCTGGATGCAGCGGCAGAGATGCAATCATTGAATAGCGGTATGAAATCATTGGTTTTGGTGATGAGGGGCCTTCTTAATGTGGAGAAGATGCTTGGTCGAGGGGCCATGTTCTGTTCGTTGGAGCTGGGGGAGCTGAGCTTTAAAGATAAGTTGGAGTTCTGGGGGTTGGTTGGTTTGCTGATTGTCTGGCCCATAGTGGACTAATAATGGAGGATGGGAGTTCAGAGGGTGGTGTCCCTGATACCCTGGAAAGATATTGATTGTTCCATGAGTTTTTGTGTAAAAAAGAAAATCCTCATCTGTATTATTTCTGTCCCACAATACGGAACCATTGCAACTGTCTTTTATTTCACAGTGGACACCATAATGTGCTAATATAGTAGAAATGACATGGTCTGAAATCTGATTTAGAAAAAAACGCATACAAAATAATTGCAGATACTCACCAGGATGCTCTAGAAGTTTCTGTATTTCCAAGTACACTACCTGCCTTCTGCTCCAGTCCTATCTGAGATGCACAGCTGCTGCTTAGTCTTCAGTCTCCTGATATCTACTGAACCTTCAGTAGAATAGAGAGGATTTCTTACCCCAGGTTCTGAGGGGTGTTCCTGCGTGACCGTGTTAACAAGGGTGTGGTGTCTGTAACTTGTAGGAAGGCTAGGTACACAAAGACTCATCTTACCAGTTCACCTTGGTAAGCCTGAAGGGTTTGATGAGTAAACAAATTGCTCTACTGTGTTTCTTTCTGAAGGAAGCACAGAAGAAAACATGGGTTTCAGCAGCTTCAAGTTTGGCTCTATATTTTAATGTTACGTTAGGGAATAAGAAGAACATTTTATTTGTGTTTTTATTATGAAAGACTACATGGAATTATAAATAACAAATCTTAATATATCACCTTGCAGAAGGGTACATATTTAATAGTTACCCAGAATCTTGCCAATACAAAGCCCTGATAGAAATGTATCTTTAACACAGATTTATTTGAGCTCCAACTCTTTAGAACAGGGGTCGGCAACCTTTTTGATATGAAGTGCCATTAAAAAAAAAATTGTTATCAGCGTGCCAACGATCGAGAATTATCAACGGGGGGGGGGGGGGGGGGGGGGGGGTCGTTGAGGAGCTTGACGCTCGTGAACTATCAACAGGAGGGCGGGGGGAGCCTCGCTGCGGGGAAGCAGTGTGTGGACCTGTCAGCGCAACTTACATGATACCGAATTTAACAAACACATTTAAATAATTGGTTTAAACGGCATAATAATAAGGACGATCGTCCGTTCTGTAATTCTCCAGAACACACATGTTATGCAGAGTGAGATGAGATCGCTGTCCCTTTAAGAGAGAGAGAGAGGGGTGTGGCGTGTGCATGTGTGTGTGTGGATGGTAGAGCGAGAGTGAGTGAGCGTGTGTATGTTTCTGGAAGTGAAACGAGGCAGCAGAAAAACAGAGGTCTGTGATGTATTTTGTGAAACAGAAGAACAGCTAAATAAATGCAACGGCCTCTCAAGAAGAGCTCGCCTCTCTCCAGTCATTTAAGCTAAAGTGGGTTATTGAACCTGAAGCTTGTTGCTTCTGCCCTCCTCGACTACGGTCTGGGAGCCGACAGGAAAGTTCAACACACAGATGGCCAGTCCGCCCCTTTGTAGCATATTATTTCAATGAGAGATGAGCAGATCGCCACTGGGCTTTCAACTAAAGACACAGCCACGCAAAAACTGCGGCATTTGTAAAGCTCCTTATGGGTACTGCAATTTGTGAAGTGCTTTCCTCTGTGGTGAAACGATCAGCCCTGCACCACGGAGGAAAGCGGCAGAAAGTCACCTGGAGTTAAAGAGAGCGGGGCTGCGCTGCGTGCATGGCTTCCTTCTGCAGGTAACGGGGAGACGCGCTCTGACGGCGGTCTCGTTCAGGATCCGAAAATACAATTTAAATATTGTGCACACTTATTCCACTTATTCCTAGTGTGCCACTGGTTACGGGGCCGCGTGCCAATGCTGGCACGCGTGCCAGGGGTTGCCGACCCCTGCTTTAGAAGATAGAATTAGAGGGATGAACCCCTCTTTAAGGGTCTCACATGCATAGCACACAGCACACACAGTGACATTTGGCCTATGCATTTAACCCATCCTAGTAGTAGGAGCAGTGGGCAGCTATTGTAAAGCGCTTTAGAAAATAAACTGGTTCTTTGGCTTCTAGAGCTCCATCATATCCTCCAAATAGGGACTGACTATTTCTGCCTTTTGGTGCTGAGCAGTTGCTTAGGACTAATGCATGTGTGTCAGAAGTGTTTGCACTGAAAACAGCTGCCAGCTGCTGAGGTAGGAACAAGGTTGACAGCAGCATTGCAATAAACCATAACAGTAAGGAATGTGTCCGCACCAAAACAATGAGCTTAGGGATGGCAAAAAAGCTCTCAAGGTAGCTGATGGTAGTGCAGCTTTATTTATTCAGAATTGTGACAAAAATATGCGGGACAGTTCATATTTAAAATGTACAAATTATTTGAATGGTTACACTGTTTCAACATTTCCTCATATCTGTTATTTCTGAAATGGATAATATCCATGGAACTGAATTGTTCCAACCATCATTTGCACCTTCACAAGCTGCTCCTTTGGTTAACACATCATATATTACCCTACCTGACAGATTCACTGTTAAATTGTTGGATGCTAATGTTTGCCTACAATATAACTGACACTTTTGTTTAAAGATATCTTTAGATGGCATTTTACTAAGGAGCTCCCATCATCTCCACTGTCTCGTCTTTAAAGTTTCATGGGTCTAAATTCCAAGATACTTTTGTGAAGTGTTTAGCTATTGTATCTTAACATATCATTTATAATATGAAAACTTATTTCCACTGAATATTTCCCTCCTAAAATAATATAACTACTTTTAACAAAGTAACATGGGTTAAATAGGTTTTTGTCCTATTCAGCCTTTTCACATCAACACCAACATCATTCTTATTGTAAGTCACTTTGGAGAAAAGCGTGAGCTAAATTAAACGTTGTTTAATGCAGTAATGTCTTACAACTACAACAAAAAGATCATACTGAGAAACTTAGCTTAACTTAATTGTGTTTTTTTAGTTCTACTCTTAACTGTGACTTACTATGGTCATCAGATGGGTTTATACAGAACAGATGATCATCCTAATATTATACCCAAAAAAGTAGTTATTACTTTATGAATGACCTTCACTTACTTTGTCAGTAAGCCATTTAGGCCAGCCTGCACAACACAGGACACTGGAAACAGCAAACACAAAACTCAATCATTATACAGATTATAAAATACACCTGTGCTTTTGGTGCATTGGTATCCAACTGATCTCAACACTAAACCAGTGATGTTGATTTAGGCAACTACCAAGACATGGTTTAACGTTTTTATTATCCAAAGCCTTCAGGGTTCAATTATTGAGATGACTTCAGCAAACACAGCAGGAGCAAAAGAACCAAGACTTGCATCTGCCTTATTACAGCAAGTGAAATACCAGGTTACTCTTTAGTTACCATTATAAAGGGTCTCAGAAAATGTCTAGAGTTTTTTATCTGAGTGATTCAAACGTCCCACTCCCAAAGAGGCGAGGTTACTTGGTGTGTGAATTATCTGCCTAAATCATAACCAGCAGTTTCTGTGAGGTTGGCGATGCTTCAGACAGAACTTCTATTTGCAACGTGGTAATCACTGTAATCTCCATATGCAACACACACACGTACACACACTACCTCACCAACTCATTATAACTTGAATGACATTGAGTGAAATGATGATGAGTTTCCTTGGCTTCAGTCTATACCAAGTAATCCCTTTTGCCATACATTACTGACTGGAGTGATGCATGTTTCTGCTGAACTCAAACATGCCATGTCATATTTAGAAGTTAACGGAGCGCAGCCATGACAGCAGGACCACATGATGGTGAGGATGGTGATGATGAGAATTATGATGGTGATGATAAAAACAGGTTAGTAGTTGAAGCAGGTTACTCAGACATCTGTTTCGCTTTATGGAATGTGTATTAATTTGCCTTTTAAGACGATTTATGAATAGGGGGACCCCGAAAACCGCACATATGTTTACTTCCTGAAGTTTATATAGTTCCTTATATGGAAGTTTTTATTTATTTTTTTTTAAATTAATCAACTTTACACACGTGATTTTTTATGAAATGGTTTGAATCATTGACACCTGTAAGCTTCCTTTACGGAGCAAGGTTTTATTTACAATAAATATACTATTACAGCGTATATGAAAATGACAGTACAAAATGAAGACCTCAGGTTCAAAATAAACATGCTAGTATTTGTTCTGCAATGACATACGCAAATGAAAATATTGTACAACGTTTCTTAACCACATGACAGAATGATGGTAATGAACTAGTGCATATAATCATCTGTTGCTGGTGCACAAATCAAATACAAATGACTCAATACTTTACAAGAGATATTTTTATGAACTCATTTGTTGGGTGGAATCTAGAGAGATGGTGATGAGTTACATCATGGCACACGTTTGGGGTGGAGGTCGGCGAGTGAGGTGTCTGACTGGAATTATAATCAAATCGTTAAAGAGTGTAGATGAATTGTCTCATTTGACCCGTCATGATAGGCAGCGGTTTATCTTGGCATCCTTGCCTCTCTTCACTAGTAAGGCACAGGGTGGGGTTCAGAGGAGCAGGGAGGAGGAGGCTGAGGTATTATTGGCAAGCAGAGAAAGCCGAGCAGAAGCAGTGACGGCTGATGGTTGATAGAAAGAGCTTTGATATTATATTTGGTATTGTAATGTTGCTGTCACAGCTGTTATCTTGGCAATTGATCATCTCTGCTCTTGTCCATCCCAACCCGGGCCCTGGGGCAGTCTGACTCTCGGTCCAGGACTGCGCTCAGACCCATGAAGCCAGCTTTAGGGCTGCACCTGCACTTCATCGTTCACTGCAGGCACTCCTGACCGAGGCAAGGACGACTCTATTGGGCACACGTAGTCTTTGGATTCATCTGGCCGTCTCCTCCTGAGATGAGTCAAGTTAGTGAAGCCCAACTTCTTTGGCTGCAAATAAAAGAAGAAAAAAGGACATGACGTTCAATCTTCACTGTTGGGAAAATACTGAATGTACTCTTCTAATATCAGAGTAGCACATGATAACAAAGGCCCTACGTAGCTGTGTACGTAACAGGATGTATGACTACATAGAAGAAGCTCATGAGACAATGTGTTGAACATATGATAGCTATGTTCAATGATTAAACATGATGACACAGCCCCTAGGGAGATAGGCATATGACTGTCATGTTAATTGCTTACGCAGGCCTCAGCTAATCTGAACCAAGGTCAGAATACTGCTTTGAACCAGTATTCTCTCATCTTGTGACTGTAACACTCTCTTGTATATAAGGCATGTCAAGGACTCTATTCTGAGAACTATTTGTCCCATGCAACCTGTGTGTGATGACTACTTCCATTCTTGCAAGGATAATAAATACATGTATCCTGATATTGAAGCTGAAGCCGGTGACGAGTGATATTTTCCTAACATTCACACACAGCACTACACACTTTGAATTGAACCGTCCTAGAATTGGAAGTAGTGGGAAGATACTTAAAGTGCCTGGGAATCAGTGTGGGGGTCCAGCGCACCTCTCAAGATTACAGTCCACAGTCCGTACTTGGTCTGACTATCCGGTGCCCAAGCCAAGTCCCTACAGACTTAAACATTTACTGTACATAGTACAGTATATGTGAATACATGTACATGTAGATAACTACTTTATATATTATTTTATTCTTTTTTCATTGAAATATCTGTATGTTCACTCTGTGTTGCATACAGGGGCAATAACTTGCACTTAATTGTGTAGCTCTGTTTGTAAAGATTATAATAATTGTTGAACTTCGGAACTCAGGACTTAGCTGAAACCAAAAAGCTAAATGGAGACGAAACGTTGGACTTAAATTCACACAAATGAATTCTAATGTTGCTCTATGTGTGCTAAATCTTTGCTTTAACTGTTGCCATAACAATTTGTAAAAGTGTCATTATATCTCAATGTTGATTTCTACATCTTTTTAGAAGCCTTAACCTGATGCTAACGGTGTAATGCAGTTCCAGCAGTACTCCCCTTTCCCTGGCCACATCAACCAGTTCTGAGGGGGGATCCCAAAGCGCTCCCAGGCCAGCGTGGAGATATAATCCCTCCACCTGGTCCTGGGTCTGCCCCTTGGTCTCCTCCCAGCTGGATGTCCCTGGAACACCTCCCCAGGGAGCCCCCCAGTCATGACCATCCCTTCATGACCATGGGTGAGAGTAGGAACGAAGATGGACCGGTAGATTGAGAGCTTTGCCTTCCTCAAAGCGGTGCGGTAGAGCGACTGCAGCACCCACCCCGCCCCATCTCAAAACCTCTGGCCACCTGAACAGTTTCTTCCCCTCCGCTACCGGCCTCATCAATAAGGCCCGCCCCCCCCACTGACACTTTACCTCAGCCACATCATAGACTCTATGCATTACATTAATGCACACAAGGTACAACAATATCTGTTTTCTTTTCTTATTACTGCCTGATTTTCTTTTTTATTCCATATTGTAATGCAATGTAAATACTGTCATATTTATATTTGACTATATTTTTTATTATTTTAAATATGTGTTCTAGTTCTCTATCTGTGTTTTAATTGTTGTTTTACTTTTATGTATGCACCACGACACCTAGTCAAACTCCTGGTAAGTGTAAACCTACCTGGTAATAAACCTGTTTCTGATTCTGAGCTCATGTTCGCGTTCATTGTTTCCTCACTCGAGAACAAGACCCCGAGATACTTGAACTCCTTCACTCGGGGTAAGGACTCATTCCCTACTGTCAAGTCCATCGGTTTCCTGCTGAGAACCATGACCTCAGCTTTGGAGCTGCTTCTCCTCACACTCAGCTGCGAGCGCCAGTGAGATGAAGCCATCAGAATCACATCATCTGCAAAAAGCAGCGATGCAACCCTGAACCAACCCAACTTCAGCCCCGCTCCCCCACGACTACACCTTGAAATCCTGGCCATGCTTCTCTTCAGCCCCTCTGCTGTGGCTCCCTGTAACTTTGACCTGGAAATAAATAACAGCTATTTTTTTTTTTTTTTTTGCAAAGTGGACAATATTTTGAAAGGATCATATTCTACAATAAAATTAAAATGTTTTTAACTCAAATGCATCACATCCTACCTCGTCTAAGCTCTGGCACACGGGTGACCCATCCTGAGTGTCCTACCCCCGCATGCTCAAAGATCTGAGCATAGCAAATAAAATGTTGTCTTTGAACCACTGCTGATATTGTTGTTGCTCCTTGGAGCGCGGTTAACAGTCGGAGAATACACAAACAAATGATTTATTAAATATGACAGCATCTTTTCTTGACTTAGAAAACAAAGGGGAAATTGTTCAGAGTGTTATGTCTCTCTTGGTAAAGACCATAGAACACAGCAACATGAGAAAAGGAACACATTGAGGACATTAGTTCACTGGCCTGAGTCTGAGTCAGTGAACTATACTGAACGGGCAGCGCTGTTATGAAGATACTGTTGACAGCTGTATGTGGCGGAGTCATAATTAAATCCAAACTGAACTATTCATATATTTACTCTTTTTATGTTTCAAATGTACTCTTGCAGCTATATGTTTTTGTATTTGCAAGTTGTCCATTTAAAAAAAAAATGTATTAGTCATGTGCCGAAGAACAGGCCTGCAGAGTTCTGTTTTTTTCTCTCAAGTATGCCTACACATGCAAGTGTATTTTTCTCCTCCTTAAAAGAATTAGGTGTTTTCTTTTGTAATAAAACTAGTAAGTTAAATTGCACAGAAGAAAACACAAAATAACAGTTTTCTTTATTGTCATTCTATAAATTCATAAACAAACTATAGTTTTTCTTGGTATATTAAAACTTTACATAAAACATAATAAGCTGTTCTCAAATTATTTTGTTACTGTTCCAGAACATTTTTAATTGGTGGAAGAGGGGGCCGAATGGCAGTTGGTAGTAAAGGTTGCTGACCCCTGTCTTAGAGGTTTTTCTCTCCAAGTGTCCAAATTCAGGATTGGATCAACATTGGTGTCTTATGGTGGATTATTCTGCACAGAAGGACCCACAGTGGAGGGTTTAATGCACTCCCATACTTTAAAGTATGTTTAAGTCTGTGATAGCAGAGAAGGCTTAAACAAACTTTAGAGGCTCAGAGCTTCAACTGTGATGACACACCCAGGTCTTACCTCAGATTAAAGTGTCTTTTTTCAGCATGCAGGAAGAGAGGGGCAAGTTCTTCATTTTCCATTCCAAACTGTAAACTGTTGCTCGCACATGCATCATATTACCTTGACTTTAGCTGTGATGCTGAGTGGGGTGTTCCCCACTGCCTCCGTGTACACCTTCTTCTCGAGATGAGCCTCTGCTCCCACCAGGTTGTTAAAGTTGGTTGTTAGGTGGCGTCTCAGCAGTGTTTTCTCCGGTGGGATGTTTAGCAGCATGGCCAGCGTTTCTGGGTTAAACCGAGGCTCCAACATCTAGAGTAAAGACACATTTAGGAGGCTTTCTGGAGCATTTCCTTAAACTACAAACAAGTGATATTGTGCACTCACTAGCAGCCCTCCATGCACGCCACTGCCCCTCAGGTTCGGAGCGTACTCTGCCAGGTCCACAGATCTTAACCACTCCATGACTCGGTGGTTGGACCACTGGACAACCTCACTTGGAGCCAACTGGTTCTGTAAAACACACACACACACACACACACACACACACACACACACCACACACACACACACACACACACACACACACACACACACACACACACACACACACACACACACACACACACACACACACACACACACACACACACACACACACACACACACAACTTAATAAAAGTCTAAAGCCTTGATTGACAGCCAGAGTCGTGTTGTTTCCAAACAACACGACTCTCACGCAGCAAACACACCTACCTGATGGCTGGGTCTGCGTTTGAGGCAGTTGGAATTGAACTTGTTGACATGAAGAACATGAATGGCACTCTTGAGGCTGAGGTGATGCAGCTGGCTGGTCACTTTAAGGAATAACAATTCATTCTGAAAAGAAAAGAAGAAGTACAACAAAGAAAACAGACAAAGTATTTAGTCTCAGTATAAAAGTTACTGGTATGTCAACTTTAATCCATAACGCAAACATGTGTTTCAAATCCTTATGTTATCCAGAAAATAAACCAGAATTTGATGAATCCTGGTTTACCTTTAAAGCAATGTGCCAATCAGCTGTTATTAGATCAAACATTTGATGAATATTGAAAAACATACCACAGTGAGGAACTGCAGCATCTGCCCATCAACTCTTCCTTCATTAAACTGGTCTTTGTATTGAGGGAGTCCGATGTCATCAAGCCAACCTTTGAAACATAACATATTCCGTTTTAATGTAAGGCAACTTCAGATGAATGTTTTATTATGAGTGTGTGTTGTAAGTGCTTACGAGTGACCCAGATGTAATCGAGCTCTGCAGACTTATCAGGCTGTTTGCTGCTGATCGTCTTGATGGCCAATTGGAGCTTTTTCCTGTGGAGCGGATTCTTTATCGCCGGCTCCTGGAGACACAGTGACGGAAACAATGTCTTCACCTTTTGAGAGATACTTAAAAGTAGCAATACTAAATTGTTTAAATATTCTGTTCCAAGAAAAAGTCCTGCATTCAAAATCTTACTTAAGTAAAAGTACACAAGTATCAGCATCAAAATATACTTAAAGTACCAAGTAGTTCGAGCTTTTTAAAATAACTTTATATACTGCTGCTGGATATTTTAAAGATTATTATATGTCAATGTTTGTTTAACAGATGATTCATATTTTGTGTTAGCTAATATTCTGAATATGTAAAGTAATTCAAGCAAAGATGAGATGGAGTATAATGTAGCATAAAATAAAAATACCCAGTAAAAGTACAACTACCTCAAAATTGTACTTAAGTAGGACACTTGAGAAAAGGTACTTCGTAATTTTCAATCATTGAATATTCATTATTAATCATTTATTATTGTGTTTTTTTTATTCTTTATTTTACCTTTACTTTACCAGGAGAGGTCTCATTGAGATACAAATCTATTTTCTAAGAGAGTCCTGGCCCAAGATAACTGAACACAATCACAATCATAACCCAATCACAGTCAGAACAAGACCAGCCAAAGCATTAACAGACACAGCAGCCTGCTTCAGAGTCATTTAGAGTCGCATTGAGTCTGTTGACAGAAACCAGCTGTTAATGCTATCAATGTGAGCCAATTTTGACACTTAAGTATTACAGGAATGCATCACATCATAAAACATAAAAATGTGTTCTTTATATATAAAAACTAAATACATGTAGTGGAGTAAAAGTACAATGTTTGCCACTGAAATGTAGCAGAGAAAATAAAATGGAAATACTCAAGTAAAATACTAGTATTTTAAAGATATGCTTAAGTACAGTACTTGAGTAAATGCACTTAGTTACATTCTACCACTGCTGAAATCCAAAAGATTCACCTGATAAAGAAAAAAAAATGAGAGTGTCACGATTTTAGTTTTGTCTGTCTAGTTATGGTTTTATTTTGAAATTCTGTTCTCCCTGTGTCTGGTCTTCCTTCCTGTGTTTGCCTTCCTGTGTCTGATTGTCTGATTGTGTTCACCTGTTGCCCTTGTGTTTCTGCCTCCCCTGCCCAGCTGTGTCTTGTCCTGTGATTACCCTTCTGTGTATTTAGTCTTCCCCTGTGCTCCATGTCGGTTCGTTGTCTTTCCTGTCACCCTCTATGTTTGTCACTATCGGGTTTTGTCTGGATGCTACCTCGTGCTACCTGTTTATAGATTCATGGTTTTTGTTTTGTTTTTCATTTTCAACAGCTTTTTGTAATTAAAGCTCGCCTTTTGTTACACTCTGAATCCCGCTTCTCCTCAAACTGCATTTGAGTCCTAATAATCCTGAATCCTGACAGAACGAACCGACCAATTATGGACTCAGCAGTTTCTTTTTCGTTGGCTCAACAGGCGGATCATCTCAAGTACTCTCTAGAGCAGGGGAGCCCAACCTTTTTTGAACCGAGAGCTACTTTTAAAGTTGCCAGTCTGCCGAGATCTACCAGTCCAAATAGAGAGGCGTAGCCATTACTGACAGCCTACTACCAGGTAAATACACACTTCTACTTGTATAAAACTGACCTTTGTACGATTAATACTTCATAAAATACTGCAGATCCTTTATCTTACCTCTTTCTAATCTACACACATACAAGTATTTAACTGAAGTTACACAACAGTGTTGTTGATACAGAGTGGGAGTTTATTCACACGTCACAAACTACAGTGGGTAATGTTTTCAAGAAACATTGAACAGTGCTGCCACATATGACACAGGGAAAAAAGAAAAGACTCTGAACCCTTTCTTTGCCATTATATAAAAATAGTGTTGCTCCAAAAGTATAAATTAGGTTTACTAATAAGACAACTCGGATCTGAAGCTACACAGGAATCTGCTGCCAAAGTGCAATAAAAAAGACTAAATTAATAGAATCAAACCCTTTTATTGTTGCATTTTTGCAGAGTATAAAAAGAAATGCCTTTAAAATAGGATGCAAGCAACACTAGTTTCTTAACCTGAATTGATAATAGACTATAATCAATTTAAGTTTGCATTCTTATACCATTTTGTACAATCATTATAATGAATAAGTTCAAACAAACTAAAACTTACAGCTGATTAATAACGGTATCTAACTTGAGTTTTTATTATATCACAAACCTGTTGAAATGCTACTGTTATTTTTACTGTCCCCAAAAAGCGCGTCGGCAGCCTCCAGGAATGCTTCTTTCACAACTTCGCCGTCTTTGAAAGACTTCATGTGTTTTGCAAGAACGTGACTGACACGATAAGATGCTATGGTAGCAGCCTTGCTCTTGTTGTTGGGCCTGGTGAAAATGGACTGATGTGCATTTAGCTGTCCTTTCAGGTCCCTCACCTTTTGGGAGCGTAGGGCAGAATTAGGAGGGAATTCCGTCTCGTAGCGTTTGTGCACTGTGTATTGAAATGCCGCTCCTAAATTACCCTTCTTCGGTAAAGCCACGCTCGCATTGCAGATGAGACAGATGGACTTGGAATTGGAATAGATACAAAAATAATCATCCTCCCCACTCAGAGTGAAAATTATATATTTTGGGCTTTTTTGCTTCTGCCATAATTGCGGTCTTGTGTGTGTGCAGACTGTCACTCCTGTTGCCACGGACAACGTCAGCTAACTAGTGCCCACTGCCCACCAGCCACGCCCCGACACATGGGGTCACGCCGGCCAATCACAAAGCTTTGATGCGTTCAAGTGCATTATTCTGGCACAGGAAGATTATGTTATAGGACATTAACGATAAAACAGAATATTGTTGTTCTATTTTTAGACACATCTCGCTCGACTGGTTGGGCACCCCTGCTATAGAGTACACTTTGTTATACTTGGTTGGGACCCTCATCTAGACAGGCTAAAGAGGCTGCCTTGAAGGAGGCACGCCAGGAGGTTGCTCGCAAGCCCTGGCTCAGGAGCTCATTGCCTGAGTGGCTTAAAACTTTTACAAGCAGCCCTGAAAGCTTGTCTCAAACCTCTAACCCTTTCCTGGGGTCTGGCCTGGCCTTGGGAGGTCCGCGGATCCTCCGGGAGGTTTCTGGGAAATGCAAGGCCAGGATTCCAGCCCGGGCTCCAGCAGCCCCAGTTCTGGCTCCAGCAGCCATGGTTCCGGCTCCAGTTCCGGCCCACGCAGCCATGGTTCCGGCTCTAGGTCCGGCCCACGCAGCCATGGTTCCGGCTCCAGTTCCGGCCCACGCAGCCATGGTTCCGGCTCTAGGTCCGGCCCACGCAGCCATGGTTCCGGCTCTAGGTCCGGCCCACGCAGCCATGGTTCCGGCTCCAGTTCCGGCTCCAGTTCCGGGGCTGTGCTGGTTGTATAGTCTGACCGCTGCAGGAAGGAAGGACCTGCGGTATCTCTCCGTGAGACAGGTGGGGTGCAGCAGCCTGTCGCTGAAGGAGCTGTACAGTGAGGACAGGGTGTCCTGGATGGGGGGGGGCACATTGTCCAGCAGGGAGGACAGCTTGGCTGCCACTCTCCTGTCTCCCACCACCTCCACAGTGTCCAGAGGACTCCTGTCTCCCACCACCTCCACAGTGTCCAGAGGACTCCTGTCTCCCACCACCTCCACAGTGTCCAGAGGACTCCCCAGGACAGAGCTGGCCTTCCTTACCAGTCTGTTCAGTCTCTTCCTGTCAGCAGCAGAGATGCTGCTGCCCCAGCAGGCCACACCATAGAAGATGGGTGAGACCACCACAGAGTCATAGAAGGTCTGCAGGAGGGCCCCCTCACCCCAAAAGACCTCAGTCTCCTCAGCAGGTACAGTCTGCTCTGTCCCTTCTTGGACAGAGCAGCAGAATGATCAGTCCAGTCCAGTTTATTGTTCAGTTGAACACCCAGGTATTTGTAAGATTCCACAATCTCAATGTCCGCTCCCTGGATGTTCACTGGTGTCGGGGGGGAGTGTTGGCGCCGTCTGAAGTCCACCACCAGTTCCAGTTTTGTAATTAAAGCTCGCCTTTTGTTACACTCTGAATCCCGCTTCTCCTCAAACTGCATTTGAGTCCTAATAATCCCGAATCCTGACAGAGTGAATGAACTAATTATGATCCTGGTGACATAGAAACAGAGGCTGGGGGTCTAAGGTGAGCAATCTGAACGTGATAAAGGCAGTAAGCATCATGGATCAGCCAGGTAGGAGCGAAACAGATTTGACAGGCTGAATGGAAGATTATTTGTGAGGTAGACCAACAGATCCAGACAGATGCATTAATTATGAAAAATGCAGCATATACAGTAGTTGGTCTGCATGTGTGTGTGTCTGTCAGTGTACCTTCTCTATGTCTTGCATGGTGGCAGACAGTAGAGTATCACCACTGGTGACCCAATGGCAAGCGAGGACGCCATACTGACCGAGTCCAATTTCCTCCAGCCAGTCACACACCTGCTCTTTGCTCCACTTACAAAAAGGCATCTTCAGATCTCTGATATGGAAAAAAGAAAAAAAAGATCAACAGAGAACAGAGAATCATGTTTAAAGATTAGACTAATGGACCTGGAGCCACATACAGTTTTAAAGTGTAGGACTCAAGCTAATATTAGCCGTTTTCTGTTCCAAAAAAAAACCCCACAATGGAGTGTGTAGCGGAGTGCTCACTTTATGAAACATTAAGAGGAACATCCCAAACATTGAGAGTAGAGCCTTCCAGTGCTCCCCTGAAGTCTTAGAGTGATAAACATTTGAAAGAAAAGCGGGCAGAGCCTAAGCCCGGGATTTCATCAAACATATCTAGACAATATCACTGCTGTTGTATGACAGATTAGCTGTGCCCCCTCGACTTTTTCACCATGAACACCTACCGGAATATGCTTGCTCTCACACTTTGTCTGAATGAGTTCACTGCTCGGTTTGACAGCACCAGGACAGTGATGCAGGGAGATCAAATTCACACACTCACCGGGAGCAACATCCAGTGTCTGTCCGGATGATCTGCTCGATCAAAGTGGCTTTTTGCTCTTTGTTATGAAGGACTACTTACAGACACGTAAAGAAAAAGTAAAAATATTTTCAATTGGATGTGCTGCAAAAAAGGCGAGTGTGGAGAAAAGACCCCGGCGGTCAGAAGAAGACGCTATGTGAACATGGAGCCTTATTGGAGGGCTATGGGGCTTAACAGGTTCATAACTTTTCATCCTCAAGGTCTTTAGAAGGCACTGACCAAATTTGAAACTGACAGATTAAAACTGTCTGAGGTGTTTTGTTTGTATACCGGCTGAAAAAGTAAAACAAATATGCCAACAAATCACACTTAATAAAAAAATTCTAACTGGCCGAATTCTTGTTGGTTTTAGAGAATGACTACCCTATCAGTGATGCAGAAAATCTGATCAAGCGTACTGTTTTATGTTATTGTTATTTTAAAGGAAGTTACATTGTACATACTTTTTTCACTTTTTCCTCCCCCTACTAAGTGTGTATTTAGTTTTATTATACAGTATAATAGTCTTCTCTGTGTATTTCTCCACATTGGCTCTCAAAAAAAATATCCTACAAATTTGCATGGAGCATACATCAATAATGTGCTATATTTTTCATCAGTATGATGTTTACTTGCATATGAAGTGCGGTCAAATTCCTTCAAACCCTGATTTCACCACTTTGGTTGTTTTTGTGACTGATTTGCTAAAGTGTGTTTTTAAACTGCTTGTATAATGCAACTTTAACAGATTCTCAGTCTGTTGGTACATATCCCAAATAATAATAACAAATTGATTCAAGTGTTAGACCCAAATGCAGTTCTTGAGTATAACATTTAAATCTGCTGCATCAAGTTTAAAGTTTAAGAACTGCAGAATGTGCAATTGTCAAGTTAGAATTAAATTGGAGGCACAGATTGCATCGAGTGTACTTCAAATAAATAACTTTTACAGGAATACTACATTTGTTCCAGTATTCCTTTCTTAATTGCAGTACATTTTTGTTCAATATTGTAACAAGGCATAACTCAGTGGTCATTGATCGTTTTTCATGCTGTAGAAGTGGCAGGTGACGCACCAATTATTTATGAGAACATGCATGGAGGCTCAGGAAGGAATCTGGGTAAACAGAGAGACCTACTGTAACAACCACCTTTGCAGTACCCATTACTTTAATCAGGGGTTTTATTTTGGCAAGCCAGCTAAGTCAAAGAAACCCTGGCTCTGTTTAACAGGCTTGTTAAACGTGTGTACCTCCTTCCAAACATACACAATGGATCAGCCTTATTTGTTTTTTACTTGCTTCTCAGGGATCCATGAAAACAAATCTATTTACTGTATGCAAGTATAAATGTGTTATATACCGTGGGTTCCCTGAACGGGCCAGTCTTGGTCCAGCTGTAGCTCGGAAACCCCCCCTCTTGAGCTCTCCCAGCTCGTGGTCGTGACCCTGGGCAGGACTGCCTGATTGGCTGTGACGTATCCTGGGGACAACAGAAACACTTTGTTTTAGGGGAAATATATCCCTGAACGTCACATCTGTGTGTGGTGTCTGTATGTAGACTGTATGTGTGTATATATCTAACAGAGAAGTCTTTGAAACATACTTCCCCCAGAGTTTCCTAATGCCTCTCTGACTCTTCCTGTTCTCTGGTGAGACAGGAGATTGCTGTCCAGAGTCCACTCCAAAGGAAAGGGGGGACTGATCTGACAGAACACACTCCTTCAGTTTTTCTGGTTGATCTGCCAGACAAAAACACAAAAAAGAACAATGACCCTAGAGTTCAAACCACACTATACCATATGGTTTTCCTGTTTTCTCTTACATTAGTAAGAGAAAACAGGAAAACCATATGGTATAGTGTGGTATATCTGCATGCTCATATCTTAGCAGCTTCAACTCTGCCAATCTCAGCTCCACCTCTTGTCCTACGTCCGTGCCAGCACCTCCAATAAAGACACTTATATATTTTTTTTAAAAGCTTGTTGTTTTCTGAAAAGTTGCTGTTTTTCAAACATAATTTTTCATAAGAACTACATACTAATTTGACTTTGCCTCAATTTTGGTAACTTTCTTGCAGTGCAATTAAAACCACCAAATGAAAATACCACTGAGGTTAAGGGGGAGATATGTCCCCACAAACATTTTCTTTTTTCAGAAGTAGAAAATACTGAATTTTCCAAATTGTGACAGGCAGTAGACAAAAAATGGTATGATTTAAAGATGTATTAGTGATGAATGGAGAAACTCACTGAGACCGTAGTCCTCCTGCTGGAGGCAGTGGACAGGAGACAAATACTCTTCTTCTCCCTCTCTGTCGCCATGCTTCCTGGCTCTCTGCTCTCTCTTATTTATCATGAGTTTCCCCGGCAGAGTCTGGTACTTGCTCAGCTCCATGTGAGGATTCTAGAGAATATATAACAAAACCAGTTATTTGTCTGGTCTAGAACCACATTTCAAAGAAATGACCCAAATGTCTGTGAAAGTATAGCAACAGAAGTGAACTAGTCTTTCATGCAAGATCTCCCAATTCACTGATCCCTGCTTCGAAAACAAAGAGAAAATGTTATTCTGGTATTGATCTGCTTCAGCTATGGGATATGTATTGAACCTGACTGATTTGAGATATCCCCCTTTATATTTCCATAAAGGCTGGGCAGTCTCATTTAAAGATAACAGAGAGTTAAAGCCTTTGATTTGTTACATGGAAACATCTGGGAGGCAGCCATGATACCGAGCACAACTGTCACTTCAAGTGGGGATTGGCCCTTTCTGTGTGTGTGTATAGTCAAATATTGGCTCAGATCAGTCTCAAAATAAATAAATGCTGACAGAAGGATAAACAAATGTAATTTGCGTAAAACCGCTTTTTTTTTTTTTAAACACCTTGAATTTCAGGGGGGGGGCGCAGCGCCCCTCCAAGACAATGGTAGGGGAAACACTGAAATGTGTATATATATAAACCAACCTTTTGTAATGATCCACTCTGCAATTCTTCAAGACTGCTGGAAAGCAACCTGCGTTGATGCCTTGAAAGTTAGAAAATAATAAATGGATGCCACCATATAACTTATGATTTCATATATTATGATGACTGTCTAGACTTTGAGTCCATTGAAAGCAAACAAGTCTGCACTGTTAAATAAACTAACATAAAAAGCTTCTACTCACCATGACCCATTACAAAAGCTTGTTTCCCCAGTGGACACCAGTGATGTGTCCATAGAGTCATGGATACTACAACAAATGGCACACAAAGGTTCAGATTAAAGGGATAGTTTGGATGTTTTCAAATGTGTAGTTCTTTAGTGTATCACCTCCAGCAGAGTGATTGAAACTAGATATGGGTGGCTGGAAAAGGCCCCCCTTGATTTAGGAGGACGATATATTTAGAATGTTTTCACTGCTTGTCCTTGACATCAAACAGCCTTTTCAGTCCCACAACAAGGCTGCAGTTCCCCATCAGGGCTGTGTGATGGTGAGGTAAAGCAGTGAAAATTGTTTAAATATGTGTACACTTGAACTTTTTTAGAAGGACCTTTTCCTTTTAAACAACATTACATGTCATTTAGCTGTCCCTTTTATGCAAAGCAACAAACACTTTCAATACCTACAGGAGCAATTAGAGGTTTAGTATCTTGCCCAAAGATCTGGGACTGGGGATCACTGACCCTCTGATTCCAAGCCACAGCCACTCCTTTTATAAGTGAGACACGTTTCGTCCACAGCAGTACATTGCTGAGCTCCTGTGCTCTAGCTGTCTGTTTCTCTTAATTAGTGGAGTGCTGACCGCCATCTACGCTAGGTAAAACACTGAAATGGATAAGCAACTTGTGAGATGTTTGCTGCATGTGTATTTTGAGTGTTTATACCTAGAATCAAATCCTCTCTGGTAGGGGGAAGAAGATAGCACAAATGGAGAAGATGACAGCGATGACATCTATGCAAAGGCAAAACACAATTTAGTTCATTTACTTTTGTAAATGTGTAGGGGGGTCCATTTTGAGAAAGCCATTTTACAGGACATGAATCCTGTAGGATGATATGCAAAGTGCATTGAATGTAGGTTGGAAAAAAGTGTATACTTGATCATCTTACCTCTGATCTGACAATATCAGAGTGTGCTTTATGTGTGAAGGCTCTGACTCCTGAACAGCCACTCAGATCCTCATCACTACTCCCTGGTTAAACACAAACTTGATACATCAAAAAACACTTGCAAAAACTAGGAAGGTGGAAAGAAAACCTGTATCTTACATTGTACTTCATCCAAACCTCATATTGCATAAGAGAAAATGATGTAATGCTTACCCTGTGTGAGTGCCATGACTTCCCTCATCTTTCTGTATTGGCCAAGCAGAATGGTCAGCTCCTCTATACGTCGCTCCTGTTACCAGCAATACAGACATATATAAATCAAGTAAAATAAGGGGACTAATTATTTTTCTTCAAAATAACTTTCAAACTGAACATTAAAGAAATATTCGTCATGGCAATAGTGGTAAACCCAGTTTCATTTACCTTTTCATCATTTGAAGCTAACAAAGACTCCATCCCAATCTTCAGCCTCTGGTATTCTTGGTCTAACAAAGCAAAAAAGGAGGGGTGAAAATTATATTTTGGGACTCGCAGTAAGCACAAGTCTCTGTAATTTAGGGCATCTGATGGGAGCCTGTCGGATGTTGGCAACAGACATGACTGCCATGCTAATGTGAATAAACAAGCAAAACAAATGCATAGTGACAGCACGACTGGCCACACACAATCACCTGTGACACACACACTGCACATTTTCACAGTGATAGAATTGTTGCTGTGTATTGCTTCAATGCAAATACCAACAACCTGAGTAATCCTGTGGATTCCTAAAGGAAATATCTACACAACATAAGCTCTTAAAATATTGTCACAAAACACACACACAGACAAACCACATGCCATTTCATATCCTTTCACATGCAAAAACACATCTTAAAAAGGAACTACAACAATCTTACACTATAGCTTTGAAGGAGCTTTGAAGATGAATCTTGGGATACAAATTAAGAACAAACACCAAACCTACAGCTACAGCAATTATGAGGAGGTAAAAGATAAAAGATGCAATTGATGGCATTGTGGTAAAACATATAAACCTTTTTGCAGACAGCAACAATGGGGCTTGTGTATGGTTCTGCCAGAGCGAGAGAGATTGACAGCACTCTGTAATGTCACCTCAGCTAAATATGCAGAGCTTTTCTATAGTCTCCTAAATTCACAATTAGTCAGGATTAGTCTGGTAAAGCCTTAATAATTTGATTTAAAATATGCCACTTTCTGGAGAGTAGCCATTGTATAAGTGGGACAATGTATTTATTCATTCCATGTTGCACTACTCAACACTCATAGAAACTCTTGGAAAATCATGTTAACCAGACCGGTTTGAAAGGATTGAGAGACTTATCGACATTGGTTGAATGAAACAGGAAAGTTTACTACAACCAACACAAAATGAAACCAAACACTCCACCACCATAAACCTAATTATGAGGCTAAAAGGCTTAAACATGCTTATGTCCTGGATTTGTTTAGATTTGAACTGATATCACAAAAACGATCAACAACATTATACTGAATAATTATATGTAACCAACTAACATATCGTGACAAAATGGTTGTTACATGGCTTATAAGCAGAGCAGGTTGAAAATGAGACCAGTTAAAACAGCACACCATGCCTTACATTTGTTTATCAGCTGCTTGATATACTCCTCCTCTACAGTAGGTGTCAGCAAAGAGTCAGATACAAGTCAAGCATAAGAAAGAGAGACATGTTGATTAGATGATTCAGTAATGTGGCTGACAAATGTGATTGGTCAGTCAGCTGTGTACCTCTCTCTGTGTTTTCGTCAGCTGTGCCGCCTCTTGCCATCAGTTGTGTCTGCAGACATTCGATCTCAGCGTCTTTGGAGGCCAGGAGTTGCTGCAGCTCTGATATGTCGGCCTGTGGAGAAAGAGTACACGTATGTGAACTGTAGTAGTATTTCAGGTTCCATTTACAGGTTGATGTCATTTATGTGAGAGCCACATCGAGTCAAGTAGAATAAAATGGGATGGATTTGTCAAATCTTTGGGCTGATTTAATTTCAAAGCATGGTTAATAATGTATATGCATCTCCTCAAAACCCACTACTACACAATGGGACAACAAACCAGGTACTGAATGATTCCATATTCAATCAAGGTAGGGCTAGAACTCTGAAAGCTCAGATAGGACTTTCCAAACCATGTGCTAAAATCCCCATTTCAGCACATTCACACCAGGCTTTATTTTGCAAGAAAATAGATTTGTATTATTATTTTATAACCTTTACCTTAAAGGTCCCATGTCATGCTTTTCTGGTTATTACCCGTCCCCTTGTGTGTTATGTAGCTTTTTCTGCATGTAAACGGTCTGCAGAGTCACAACCCCTCAAAGTACACCCTGTAGCGATTAAAACTCTAACACAGAAAAGACCTGTCTATGCTGCCCCAGAACGCCTCGTTGGGGATTTCTCTTTCTCCATTGTTTACTTCTTGGGTATAGTGACGTATTTCGGGTATAGTGACGTAACGTAACGTAACGGCTCCACAGATTGGTCCAAATTGACCAACCGCGGAGCCGTTACGTTACGTCCGTGGAGCCGTTACGTTTGGACCAATCCAAGGACTTCCTCACACACACACACTCGGCGGGACGTTGCGAGGCTCGCTGCTGCGAGGAGCGGGACACTGTGAGCCGGCTCACTGGTGTGGTGTCGGCGACACAGCGAGACACCGCGGAACTCAGTCTGGGCACACACAAACTCCCAGCCAGGCTGCGGGTGTGTGTGTGTGCCCAGGCTGAGTTTCGCGGTGTCTCGCTGTCTCGCAGACGGCCACTGGGCTCACAGGGGGGGGGTCAGGAGCTCCAACAAGCCGTTTAGCACAGAGAGTGAATACACATACTATACAGAGATGCTGTATGAGAAACCAATGTGAGTTTGGAAAAATGCACAGTATAAATCCATTTTAGTATACCTCAACAATGGAATTATGATCAGTAGAAATGGCCATGACATAGGACCTTTTAAATCTTGCCAAGAAGATTCTTGCCATCTTGAGGTCAAGAATTTTCAGATTTAGTTTACCATTGTTATGGTCCTAGCCACATTTAAGCCAAAGTGTATGTGTGTGTGTGTGGGGGGGCTTTTATCTAGAAAAAAAATCCCTATCCTGTGCGTCTTGTTGGGATACAACAAGTCCGGCAGTGGCTCAGTCAGTAGGGGCTTGGACTGGGAGCCTTAGGGTCGCTGGTTCAAGTCCCCGAACTATGGAATGTGGACTGGTACTTGGAGAGGTCCCAGTTCACCTCCTGGGCCCTGCCATGGTTCCCCCACTGCTCCCCGGGCGCTGTACAATAGCTGCCCACTGCTCCTAGTACTAGGTTGGGTTAAATGCAGAGGCCACATTTCACTGTGTGCTCTGCATGTGTGACCCTTAAAGAGGGTTTCATCCCTCCGGTTCTCCAATTCTATTCTAGGGCTTTTATTTTGAAATAACATCCCTCTGCCTGCGCTTCCTGTAAGAATACATATACAAGAATATACAGGGGATTAGTTTATTGCCAGGTACGTCTACATATACAAGGAATTTGCTTTGGTATCTGGTGGTGCGAACATAAACAATCTAAAAAAATAATAAGTAGGTCAAGAAAATAAATATATAAGGATAATAAAAAATAACAAATAAGTATATTTATTGATTAGATGATGTCACTCAGCTGTGTCTACCCCAATCTGCCCAGTAACTAGGTTACCATGGTCACCTGCAGCAGCAGAGGGAGGCTCATTCAGAATGCATTGAGGTTTATCTCTGACCATTTTGCCTCCTGTTCAAAAACTATGGCACCTATCAAAAGAATTACTTTGTGTGTAAAATGTGGACGTCTATTGGGAAGCTTGGCGGACTTTCTGTCACTCAGATCACTATTGGGCCAGAACGGTGGGCCAGTTCAATATGATGAAGGCAATCGAGCAGGCCGGACTCATTTTGCTCCTGAAATCTTTGAAATGATTTGAATAGCATCACACTAAATATCAGAGGAAAGGAACAAATAGGAGCAAGAAGACGAGCAGCAGAACAGGAGGAAGAGGGGGCACCTGTGCACTGTGGCAGCTCTCCTCCCACTGCTGCTTCTCCAGCTGCATGTGCTCCACTTTCAGCTGCAGACTGGACAGCTGGCTCATGAGCGACTGGTAACACACATGAAGAGAGTAAGAGATAGAGCTTGACAGAGCAGAGACACAGGAAGAGGATGTGACAGATGAGAAGAGATGAGGAGAATAAAAAGGAGAGTGAAGAGAAAGAGCTGCAGAGAGGGGTTCATAGATACAGATACAGAAGAAGAAAGGAGAGGAGGAAGGAAGCACTGGCAGTTTGCAATTTGCAACAACAAACAATGTGTTTAGGGATAATTACCCCTTAAACGCTATTGGTTCACAGTTATAAAGCATTGGAGTGCAACCAAACTAAGTTCACCTCATCAATTACAGTAGAGACTTCAGGTTTACCAAAAATATCTATGTCAGGTGTTCTTGTGGAAAAATTGAGAATGAAATGATGCTGCTCGACTGTGACCTTGATACTTACAGTAACAGTTCCACATTACATACAGGGAAAGGTACTAAAACATATAACCTATATGTATATACTGTATGTGTAACACCTGGCTGATCATAAAGATGTGAGGATTTGGTTTTACATGTTGGTTTAAAATGTACCTTTGTGGCTCTGAGTTTTCTCTCATACTGGCCCTTCTCGCCCTGCAAATCCTCCACTTTTCTCTTCAGCTGCTTTACCTCTTGAAGCAAATCCTGTAGAAAAAATAAAACACAGCATTGTTTACTCCATATATTTTATTCAAATCCAGATTCAGCAGTTTTATCAGTCATGCAGATCTACCTTCAACAATTATTTTTGAAATAATAAATGTTTTATATAAATAGAAAATGAATTACATCTAAATCAAAAACACTTCTGAACTGTCCACAAGCCAACAAGGGAGGAAATGCAAACATCAGGTGACAATCAGTGTGGTTATAGAGGTCCCTAGGACTGAACTGAAATGGTTAATAGATAAAAACATCATCCTCCTGAAAAAGATACCTCAACGTGCAGCAAACAGGAGAAGGATACACCTGAGGAAGCAGAACAAGACTAAAGCTGTCGAGCCTGCACACCAAAACATACTGTTAAATTACATGTACAGTAACATGACCCATCCACCTGGTCATTGTAGGAGGAAATGGACAGATGTCAACTTGGTTAGTAGAGAAAGTAACCACTGTCATGCAAGCAAACCACATCAAATCAGATAATAACACAATGCCTGGTCCAAGGCCCTACCAGCCAGTGGTTGAAATGTGTTTTTCCAAATGCTTCAAATGCTTGAGGAGTTGAGCGGAGAAAGCTGCAAGTTTCTCAATAACTATTGCCCTCTTATATTCATGCAACCATTACAGTAGGTCACTCACATTACTTACTAGGTTTCCCTATGGTGTTACTGACTCATTCAACAACCTTAATAACTCCTCAGATGTATGGAAGTATTTGGAAAACCAATCAAAGTATCCATGTCTGCAAAAACCAGAGTAGAGAGTGACCCAAGCATCTTGTAGCGCACACACAGACATTCTGCAAAGAAACTACAAGAGCGGTGTTAGTTTGATTCAGTGGAAATGTCCAATACCGCGTGGTGGGTGGACCGGTTAAAGTGAGAAGGGAGGAAGAGAAGAAATGGTGGGGAAGGAGTGAAAGATAAGTTCAGCCATTATGTCTCCCTACGTGTACATTCTGTCCTCCATCGGGCCTCAGGGGGTCGGAGGCAGCCAGGCTCAGGTCTGAGCTGACTGACCCGGCCCCCAGGCTGTGGCCCGGGGGGTCGCTGCCTCTGGGTTCCCCCTGCTGGGCCTCCCTCTCCTCCAGTGCCCGTTTCTCCTGAATACGAGTGCTGATCTCTTCCTGAAACCTGCACATCTGCTCTTGAAGATCACTGATGAGATTTACCACACACTAGGAGGGACGGAGTGATGGGGGACAAATTAAGTAGAAGAGATTAATTGGTGAGACGAAGAGCAAAAAGAAGCGTCCCTTAATAAAAACATATATTTGTTTACCATAAGCGTTAACACATCCAATCTTTTACAGGAAAAGAGGGAGGACATTACGTTTTCTAGGTTTTTCTAGATTAACTGCAGAAAGAGGACAGTCCAGTTTGGAAGCGGAGGTGAGGAAGCAAACACTATCAGTCATGAGAGATTGCAGGTGGTGGGCTAGGGTTGGATTGTGTTCTTCGGACTAACAGCACTCTTAATGAGGGAATGGATCAATGGGTCCTATTTATTCAGGGAGCTAAAAATCACAAATGTGTTTGAGAGGGCTTAAGATTGGACCTCAAGCAGTAATTAAATGTCAAACATTAAAAGGCTAACTTTTCATACGGTCTTTGATTTTAAACAAAGTTGACTTCATAACAACACTTAAAGGGTCAAAGTATTTTGCAATATAAAAAGATCATAGCAGACATTCTTTACAGGATAAAAGCACTTCAGCAGACTGCAGTGTTGATATGGGAAGTACTGTTGTGTTGATGTACTCAATACATTTTCACATTATTTCTGCCAAACATTCTGCTGATGTGATCTGTCTCCCAGTGGACCATCACAGCCTGTTAAACCTCTATGTGATAGCCCCACCCTGAAACTGGGCCTTGACCCAGAGTTTACCCCCAGACGGACAGAGTGTTTCTGCAGACAGATGGAGAGGAACAGCAGTGTGTGTGTGTGTGTGTGTGTGTGTGTGTGTGTGTGTGTGTGTGTGTGTGTGTGTGTGTGTGTGTGTGTGTGTGTGTGTGTGTGTGTGTGTGTGTGTGTGTGTGTGTGTGTGTGTGTGTGTGTGTGTGTGTGTGTGTGTGTGTGTGTGTGTGTGTGTGTGTGTGTGTGTGTGTGTGTGTGTGTGTTTTACAGAACCAGTTGGCTCCAAGTGAGGTTGTCCAGTGTGTTTGGAATGATTTCCTGAGGTGAGAGTGTTGCCTGCCATTCCTCCTGCCAACCGACCGGAGCCTCGCAGCTGTTACACACTCACACTTACTGTGACTAAGATGTAGAGTACTTTTAGTTGCTATGTGTCAGGAACAAAGCAAAAATAAAAAAGCAGATCATATCTGATATGTTGGATTAAGTTGTGAATGAATGTGTATCCGATCGTAGACAGTATCTCATTACCATGACAATTAAGTATCAATTGTAATTGTTAATACACCTCTTTTAAAAACAGAGAACTGAGAATACTGAGAATTTCAAGCTGGATCTGTCGTGCTACTGGGTAACTGTGTGTGATCCAGATCCCCCTCCTTCTCCGTCACAGTCGATGACAAAGAAGGGGTGGCTGTGGCTCAGGATGTAAAGTAGTTGTCCACTGACTTGAAAGGTCGGCGGGTTGATCCCCGGAAAACATGTCCAAGTGTCTTTGGGCAACATGCTGAAGCCCAAATAACACAACACAATTTCAATAGTCAACACTGAGTCTTTTCAAGTTTCAAGGCTTTTATTGTCATGTGTGCATAGCTACGGTGTAGATATGACAATGAAAATCTTAGGTCACAGGCTCCTCCAACAGTGCAACACAATAAACAGATAAAATAGTACAAGTAAATAAAATAAAATAGAATATAACAGAAACAGAATATGATAGAAACTGTGCAGAATAGTACAGTAATTGGAATATTGGTATATATGATATATGTGAGTTGCAAAGAGATGAATGTTATGGATGTTCTTTCAAAAGTTCAGGTGTTTAACAGTCTTATGGCCTGTGGGATGAAACTGTCCCAGAGTCTGGTGGTTTTAGTCCTGATGCTGCGGTACCGCCTGCCAGACGGCAGCAGACAGAACAGTTTGTTGCTGGGGTGATGGGGGTCTTTGATAATCCTGAGGGCTTTCTTCCTGAGCCGCTGGGAGCAAAGATGGCCATGGATGGCAGCTCCGTCCTGGTGATGTTCTGTGCAGTTTTCACCACCCTCTGTAGAGTCTTACGATTGAGGGCGGTGCAGCTGCCGTACCAGGCCGTGATGCAGCCAGTCAGGATACTCTCTATGGTGCACCTGTAAAAGTTGCAGAGCATCCTGGAGTCCATGTTGAACCTCCTCAGCCTGCGGAGGAAGAAGAGCCTCTGTCGAGCTGTTTTGGTGATGGTGTTTGTGTGATGAGTCCATGTCAGGTCCTCAGTGATGTGGACCCCAAGGAACCTGAAGCTGCTGACTCTCTCCACCGTAGTCCCATTGATGGCGATGGGGGCGTGTCCCTCTCCCTGCTGCTTCCTGTAATCCACAATCAGCTCCTTTGTTTTGCTGACGTTGAGATGGAAGTTGTTATCCTGGCACCAAGATGTCGTCTGTGGACCTGTTTGTTCTG
Source organism: Trematomus bernacchii (assembly GCF_902827165.1). Classification (NCBI taxonomy): domain Eukaryota; kingdom Metazoa; phylum Chordata; class Actinopteri; order Perciformes; family Nototheniidae; genus Trematomus; species Trematomus bernacchii. The sequence goes on from NW_022987625.1 coordinate 58,539, forward strand.
TAGGCAAACTGCAGGGGGTCCAGAGAGTCAGGGAGGGAGGAGGTGATGAAGGTTTTGACTAACCGCTCAAAGCACTTCATTATGATGGAGGTGAGTGCTACTGGGCGGTAATCATTGAGGCTGGTGATTTTTGACTTTTTGGGGACAGGAACGATGGTGGAGTGTTTAAAGCATGTGGGGACTACAGACTGCAGCAGGGACCTGTTGAAGATGTCTGTGAACACCTCTGCCAGCTGATCTGCACACACCCTGAGAACACGGCCAGGGATGCCATCAGGTCCAGGAGCCTTGTGTGGATTAACCCTTTTAAAGGATTTGCACACATCTGCCCTGTCTAAAACAAAAGGGCAGGGCTCTGGCTCCTGATCTTTCTGTGCCTCCACAACCTGGCTGCTCCCGAATTTTGCAAAAAAAGCTCATCTGGGAGAGATGCGCACGCAGACAGCCCAGCAGCACCCCCCTGCTGCCCCTTTGTATTCTGTCATTGTTCTTAGTCCCGCCCACATGTTCCGGGTGTTACAGCCTTTGAAGTCAGACTACACTTTGTCTCTGTATTGTCTCTTTGCACTGCTAATAGCTCTCAGGAGTTCATACCTAGATTTCTTGTACTCCTCTGAATCTCCACCTCTGTGCGCGATAGTGCGTGCTTTCAGCTTGGAACGCACCTCGCTGTTTATCCAGGACTTTTGATTTGGGAATGTTCGTACAGTAACCTTCGGTACCACGTCATCGATGCATTTCTTCTTTTAAGTGCTATTTCGATGCAGTCAATGTTCCATTGAGGAACAGTCACACACACTCAGTTTACCATGTTAGCGTTGTGGCTTCAGGAATTGTTGGTTTGTTGGTCTCCCACTTTGTTCCAGACTAGAAATTCTCAACAACTATTAGATACCATGACCATCAAGACATGAATGGTCCCCGGAGTGTACAGAATGTTTACCATGAGGATGACATTTTTGGTTTTGGGTGGGTCTCAACAACTTTTACGATGATACTATTTGGTAGATATTAAAGTTTCCTCCATGGTGAATTTGAATCACTTGGACTTTAATACCAATTTACAACACACACACACCATTGCTGTATAGGGGATAATGCCATACTGTGTAGGAATTTGGCAAAATTGGTAGAAGAAGTCAGATGGGGCAAGAAACAAACCCCCAATGTTGACGTAGTTATCACTCTCGATCTAAAAAAGAGCCTGTGATAACCTTTGGCATAAACGCCGGGCTAGGGCGCAAAACAGCTGAGCTGCCATCTCCTTGGATCTGGAGGCATGACGGAGCCACAGAGAGAGCAGACAAATCACTCACCCCTTTTAGCTGATGTCAGAGCCAAGAGCAGAGCTACTTTGGCTGACAAGAACTTTTAGGGGGACCTGATCTAAAGGTTCAAATGGAGCTTTTCTCAGTGCGCGTAACACCAAAGCCAAATCCCATTGAGGCGCCAAAGCGCGTGACAGAGGTCTGAGTGTCTGTACTCCCCGTAGAAAACGTTTTGTCAGAGGGTGACTAAACACCGTGCTGACACCAAAACCTACGTGGCAAGATGAAATGGCAGCAGCATATGTTTTGACCGTGCTATAAGCCAGTTCCTGTCCAGCAACAGCTGGAGGAACGACAGCACGTGAGGCAGGGGGCCCGTAACGGGGTCCAGGCTTTTCCCTACACACCAAACGGAACGCTGTCCATTTGGCTGTGTAGGATGCTCTGATGTGTTCAGCTGCGCTGATCGTACACCTCCCTGGTGATTTATGTAGGCTTCCGCTGCTTTGTTGTCTGTTCCCGGCAGGACTCACACCGTGAGCTCCGGTCGCAACTCATATGTCGGGTTGACACCGGCCCCCGCCCTGTCTCCCCCGTCCGGAGGAGAGGGAGGATGGGGTAGGAATGTTTGCTTTCTAGTAAACAGCTCTGAAAAGAAATTGTGCCTGACAGTGCTTCTGCAACACAGTGCTGAAGAAAAGTGGGAGCAGATTGTAGGGCCTACTTCCTATTTATACGGAAGTGAGTCCGTAGGTGGGGCCCACGTCATAGGTGGGCGTGGATTAAGTCTGTCAGTGCTGCACACGTGCAGTGGGATTACCCAATAGCGATAGCCTTAGAGGGCGAAGCCTTATACGATATAGAACAGAGGAAAGCAGAGACAGCCTGCCTCCTCGCCCCTGAAAAGAGGACACAAGAGCAGACATCCAGAGCCAGGCGAACACAAACACTTTGCCACGCTTTTTTTCAAATCTTAGATTATACAACATAGCCTATAAAACGCCCCCTAAAAACACATATACACGCCCCTTTCAAAAATATGGCTGCCAGCGCCCCCCGACGCTCTCCGAACGCCCCCTAGGGGGCGCTGCCGCCCCCGTTGAGAACCCCTGTTGTAACTTTTACGACAAAGTAATAGAGATTGTTGTCCGGAAGGATAGGCGCATGGACTTCATCTTCAACTCAAGGTAAGACCACCATTTCATTGAAAATGGGATCTTACTATATAAGAGAGAACAATCCAATATTTAAATTAAACTACATTTAGTGGGTATCCTTTTGTTGAACGGTCTGTTTAAAATTAATCGAAGCATCAGACTGAAAAAGCTTTGGAAAATAACTGAATATTTAGATTAAGGTCAAAATATAATAATATTTGTAAATCTGACTCTGAAAGAGTCAGTGCCTCACCAGCCATGAACCTCCATGGGGGTACTAAGTGCTAGGAACTAAGTGCTGGGAACTAAGTACGGCAAAGTACTTGGTGTGAAAGCGGCTACTGTGTTACACATTACATACAATCAGGGGCGTCACCTGGACCTGGAAACATTCGGGGCTTAGCCCACAGTGGCGCCGGCGCTACAGTGGAATTTTCTACTGCAACACTCCCCACATGCACATACACAGTACACTTTGAGAGCAAAATTAAGAGATCTATGGATACATCTCTCAACCCCCATATGAAACAGAACTGTAAACAGATTTTCTTTTTTTATATTTTACAAATCACTCCCCTTTTAAACTTTATTCTTCTTTTACTGTCATGTAGTATTTCATAACTGTTTTTCATTTATTCTCTCTGGCTGTCCATCTCATAATGTTCACATAGAAACTAGCTGTCAATAGGAATATCATTCAGAAGAATTATAATTTCATGCAAAAATCTGTCACAAAAAGAGGTTGCACATTTAAATTCAGGTGTTGTTATGGCAACGTCAGTGGCCAAACAGCCAAATTTACTGCTGCAAATACGTTCAAACATGCTGTCGACACGTAAAGCAGTGGCAACCATGCCACCATTTCAGCTGACTTTTTCTCAGAAATACTGTCACATAACATCCATATATTTGTGCTAGGTTGAGGTAGGATCAACTGTGTACTGTAAGGTAGCTTCTAGCTTCATGTCGAACAGTAAGTCAACATTTTCCAGAGAGCTTTCTTTGAAATCACCAGGTAACGCTAAAAAACATTACATTTAGATTGTATGACAAAGTGTTTATTTAATATCTCTGGCTAGCTATAGCTACTTGCTAACGGTTTAGCTTACTCCCGCGGTTCAAAGTAACGTCAACGTAGCTGTAATTTATGCTTTGCTTACATGTACATGTTCGCATAACTTGGAAGTTTACTGACATTTACATACCTTGTTTACCTGGCTCAAGTGCTGGCTCTGGGGTTGTTGTGTGAGCCACCACTTGAGAATTGTCGTATTCTTTATGAAAAAAATTCTTATGTCCATCTTCAAAAACTCTGAGTCCGACTGACAGTTTAAACATTGTCACAGCTCACAGGATAGGTACCTGTCAGCCAATAAGACAGATGTTTATTTCCATTCAACTCTCTGGTTGGTCTGGTGTCTTGCCTCTGTTGCATTCACTGAACACGGGCAATTACAATTCTGCCGTCCTCTCTAGTGTCATGATGAGATTCAGGTAAAGCACGGTTAATGCAGGCGACGCCACTGCATACAATGATGGCAGGGCTTTCATAAAAGGAGCCAAACTGCTCATCATATAATCTCATGCACATGTATACTCTCTCACACACAGTGGCATTGTCTTTAGGAGCAACTAGCCCACGGACACTTCGATATGCTCGCAGGAGTAGCATTGGAACGTCACTGATATCCCAACAGGGAATGCGTATTTGTATAATTTGTGGGCAAAAGACTTAACATCTGCTAGAGAGTGAGTGTCTGATAGCAGGAAGTGATACATTTTGAATAGGTAGGAATGCATATTGCTTTGAAAAAAATGAAGGATTAGTTCTAAAAAACACTAAGACACTGCAGAAGCCCTGTGACTCACAGGCTGCTATGAGCTACAGTACGAGCTAATGTCAGGCTCACAATGACAATGCTAACTCTTGGTTGTTTAGCATGTGTAACGTTTACCATCTGAGTTAGCATGGTTCTTATTTTCCAATGAGCACTTCAGTATAGCTGGCTAATAGAAATATCAAGTAAAACAAATAATTGGCCAAGCAGAATTGAATCCTGATGATGACACTAAAGGATCGCCAAAGTCATTACATTTATTGTATCATGAATGTCTGGGATCACAACACTATTATATACAGCACAATATAGTACATGTTCCATATATTTCATGGGAAAAAGGTTTATGGGTTGATATTTTCATTTTGGAAAATGCAGTAGGGATCTTTGTCCAAAGCAACTTAAATACAAGCAGCATTTAAGCTGCTAATGGACCCACAGCTGCTCTGCAATTTTTTAACGAGTTGAGCAGAAATTGCTAATTGAAACATGCACGCACGGACACACACAGACACACACACACCTCGGCTTTGTTCTGCTCTGTGTCGGTGGGGTCTGGTTGCTGTGTGTTGGTGTGTGTCTCCTCTATGCTGACCAGCTTCAGTTTCAGGAAGGACACCTCGTCCATCAGATCCAGCTTCTGAGTCTCCAGAGAGGTCCTGCTCATCAGCTCCTGGGAGAAACACATAGCCACTGTCAGTTAGAGTAGAAAAGGATAGAAAGCCAAACTTGAACAGCTTTACAAACTACACCTATAGCAATGTCAAACACTCACTGATATTGGGCATAAAAGCACAGAGAAGTCAGACCCACTCAGAACAATGTTCTCCCCACACTAACATAGCAGGATAAGCAGGGGGCCCAGAACCCATAAGGCTAAATACACACACACACACACACACACACACACACACACACACACACACACACACACACACACACTGTCTGTGCTTCTTTTGTATGGGAAAGAAAAACACAAAGTATGTCGTAGAGTGAAGCCACCAAACATGATGAAATGTGTGGGTTTTTTTTCTCTGACACACACAAAACACACACCTCTGTGCTAACTCTCAGTGTGTCTGTGTATTTCGTTTTTCTTCTCTAAATTACTTCTAATGCAATTTCCTCCTCTCTACACTAAACGTGCCTTGGATTGTTATTTAGGCCTCTGATATCCATCCTCTGACAGAGAGAAAATAAAAAAACAAGTCTCTAAATAGGTTTGCCCACTATAACAGGTCCAGCTGGTGCAGACAGCTAAAAGTGATTCCATCAAACTAAAACAGATACATACAAGCGCCCTATATCCTTCATCCTGAAGAACATACTGCCAGTTCATTTGCTTCCAACAGTTTGACATTAAACTGTCATGAAACCAGTGAGCACATCTTGGATTCAAGTAGATGGTCTCTCTTGCATCTGGTTATTTGATCACATGATCTGATTTGACTTTTATTTAAATAATTAAATAACTTGTTTAAATTATACTTACGCAGGTTAGACTACTGTTTGGCAGTAGTGCAATTTTTTGATTTCTGTAAAACCAAATCGTCATTCTATATGGAAGCTTTCCTTACTTTAGAAGTGATGCAATTCTCTTTGACCACAGAAGGATACCATTCCATCTAAATGAAAATATCACATGCTAAACAAACTGTGTCAACACCACAGCCACAGACAGCTCAAAGCCTATTATCACACACACACACACACACACACACACACACACACACACACACACACACACACACACACACAGTGTCACCTATAGAAGGATAAGCTGCTATTTTTACAGGTAGTTTATCATAACTCATCATCATTGACATTTCATTTCTTTGAGTTATCAGGAGCAACACAAGAGGAACTATCACCCTCTCTGACAGCATTCAATTATTTAGCCAAACTGTTTTATACGTAACACAGCTACATATCATCAGAACTCATATCTGGATACACTTCTTAAAACCCTGATACCAAAATGAGCAAGCAGCATTGAAAGGGCCCTCACACACGTGTTTAGTGGCATTTCACCGGTCGACGTGCACTCTCTCAGATGATTGAAATAGCTAACACAGGAGTCAACTACAAATGGTTCATGAGTAATGCAAAGGAGCAGGGTTAAAGTGTGACCATCAACATTCACATGTAATTAGGGACCAATTGAACAAAGTCTGTTGGAGTTACACCAACTCGTCTCTAGACGAATTCCTCCAAGTACAGCACCTGCAAAAGGGGATCAATTATCAAAGCTAGCTGGATAAATATAACAAAAAATGTCACAGGGTTAGAGGGGTACTTTCTGTTGAAACTGTTGCCTTTTCATCTTTTGTCTTGACAACAGAGAGGACAAAGAGGCTATTGGGGAGTCCAAACAGAGGGCTGATTCTGTTACACACAGAGCAGAGCTCTTGTTAAATTCAGCTGACACAACTCATGAGTTTGTCAAGTAAAAAAATACTCACCTCTTCATACTGGCAAGTAAGTGGGACTAGTCTACAGTAGGGTTGACAGAAGGGGAGTGGTGGACATACTAATGATATAAAGAGTATATATATATATATATATATATACAAACTGCCTGCAGACCAAACTCAGTTCCTGGAAATCTCAAAGGAGAACTGTGTAGGATTTAGCTCTGTTTGTTCTGGGCTACTGTAGAAAAATGGTGGTGCAACATGGTAAACTCTGTGGAAGAAGATATTAAAAGGTCAAAGTTAATGACATCACAACAATTGATAGTTTGAGGGGATTATACACTGATGACAACATAATGGAACAACTGGAATAACAGCTATTATGTTCCATCTCCACAAATAGACCCCCCTGAATCCTGCTCTTTTAGGAATTTAAATCCTACAAAAAAACATGATTAATTTTGAGCACCGACAGAGAGTGTTATTCAGTAATGCAGTTGAGAAAAACTGGCTCATTCTTAAAGAGATCTTTTTCAGACATGCTTGATTTGACCAGCAGTGTCCTGTGTCTTTGGTAAAAGGTCAACAGGCCAAATGTGACTCTTGCTCATTCCTGTTGGTCTCTTCTATCTGGGGCTGACACTGCTGTATCGTCATAAGGAGCGCATAAGGAGCAAGCATTTTACCAAGGGCTGATAACAACTTTGGGCCTGTGTCCACATAGGGCCTTTTCTGGCAGTGCTGGCAGGACGTGAGCAGAGCCACCGCTCGCTGTTCAAATACTGAGTAGCTTCACCCCCTTTGAATGAATTATCTGTTCGTGCTAATACATATATTATGTTTCACCATGAACATCAACAGGAAGATTCTTGCTCTCAGAACTTGTATGAATGAACTTCAGCTTAACCCACGTGCGGAGAAAAAAGTACAACACTTACAGGCAGCAACATTCAGGGTCCACTCGGATAATCCGCTCCAACTAAGCGGCATTAGGTCTTTGTAAAGAAAGTTTCTGTCTGAAGGACATTGGCCAAAAAAAAGCTTCTCTATGGTGATGTACCCAGCACTTTTTGGAAAAGTAGAAATATCTTCAAATCAAAGCACTTGGAACAGCCGCACAAAAATGCTGCTCAGAAAAAAGCAGCTGGATGCAGTATTTCTCTTGAGGCGGAGACATGACAGCATATGCTCTCTCCTGATTGGAAACAATTGAAAAAAGATGCTGCCGCATAGAAATCAGCAATACGTAAAAACAGGCCCTGTGAACAATAACAGAATATTTCAAGCCTCATTATATTATTATGCAAAGTGCTTCACACTGACACCGTATTCAGTAGTAGCAGAGCAGTCCACAGTTCTTGATCAAAAAGGTCACCTTTGCTTTGTTCTAAACATACATGTTGTCTAAACTCATAACATTACACTGTGTCTACAGCAGTGTACAGCAACCTCCTGTTGTTTGGCAAATAATCAAAACGGCTGCCTCTCCAAACTCAGAAGCTCAAGCTAAACCCTGGCTTATACATTTTTTACCTGGCAGGATAAAATATTTTATTAACACTTCTTTTACAGCTCAAATATCAAGCTTGCCAACCTCCAGCTACTACCGTCGGTCCTGCCCCCCCTCCTGCCCCCCCTCCTGCTCCAGCTCCTGTCCCCGCTCCTGCCCCCGCTCCTGCCTCCTCTCCTGCCCCAGCAGTCTGGCCACCAGATTAGCTTAGCTCCGGCTCCGGCTCCTGCCCTCAGCGGCTTCACCTGTATGCCGCTGGGGGCGGCCTCAGATTCTCCGCCTCTGCCCTGTCTGTCTTCCCGAGATCTCCCCCGAACTGAACTTCACAGCGGACACAGAGATCTTCTGCACAGCTGGCCAGGTTAATGATTCACTAAAACAGTCAGTCACTCGAATATCATGGCAATGATTCATGGCTTTAAACTATTTCACTTGTAACTCATGGCACCTTTTTTCAAAGAACATGAAGCCAGTGTGCCAAAAAAAAAAATGCCACTGAAAAGCCCATGAATTATCGTTCACACATTTGATTACAAAGGTCCTTTACCCTTGTATTATGTTCACATTTTGCACCTGGTAGTACTGTTCGGGTCAAATTGACAGGAGGCATGATTTATGTTTAAAATAAAATACAAATATTCAAAATAACATATAAAGTCGCTAATAAACATTTTCTTTATCTTAATTCCTAACTGTAGCATTTATGATGAATGTTTCCAAATACTCTCTGCTAGATCACTTTCAAAAATGGAAGTTTCATTCGTTTCTTGGGATAAAGTTATAATTGATGTTAAAATCCACATCCAAAATAATAAAGACTTGGAATGCATATTCAGGCAAATCCAGCAAAATACAAAGTGAACTCTTCCTCTTAATGTTTATTATTTTGAACATATTTTTTACTTTATCTTATTTATAAAGCCGCAGACAAAATACAGGTTTGAACAGCACGGAAAACACCTAAATCAAATGTTGTTTTTGTCACTGGCTAAGAAGTATAGCTCTCCAAAATTATTTTGGACTGTGTGTGTGTGTGTGTGTGTGTGTGTGTGTGTGTGTGTGTGTGTGTGTGTGTGTGTGTGTGTGTGTGTGTGTGTGTGTGTGTGTGTGTGTGTGTGTGTGTGTGTGTGTGTGTGTGTGTGTGTGTGTGTGTGTGTGTGGTGTGTGTGTGTGTGTGTGTGTGTGTGTGTGTGTGTGTGTGTGCGTGTGTGTGTATGTGTGCATTACCTGTTGCAGCATCACCTCTGTAGAGGCCAACTTTTGCCGGTGTTGCTCCAGAGAACTTTCTAGGTCTCTGATCTTCTCTCCCTGGGCCTTCACCTGGTCTGTCAGAATGCTCACCTAAAGGATCAGAATCCGATCAGAATCAGAATACCTTTATTAGTCCCACAGAGGGGTAATGTACGTAGTTACAGCAGAAAAAAGTTTGTTTGTTTGGACGCAAAGTGAGAAACAGAGCTGAATTGACCAGCGGCAGATTAATACACACACTGAAGGTATTGCAAACACAAACAGAGACATGGAAACATGCACCGATATTGATGAATATACCCACATTCATACAGAAACAGACAAAACAATTGTTTTGTTAACTTGTTCTGTTGGAAAACACCTACCCATATTTTTCACGAACACACACACAAATACGCACATGCATACACAAACATACATGCACGTGCACACACACACACACACACACACATACAATGTCTCTTTGTCTTCCTTCACGCCACACAACACACATTCCTCCTGGCATACCTCAACAATTGCACATTTACTACAATCTCCTTAACGACACACTGAGCACCTGCGAATCATTACACACCCTGCAGTCTCCTGTTGTCCAAAACTCTGCCAGATCCCTTTGAAGGAGCACATTATTTTTCACCACAGCTTCTCTAAATATTAGCCCTGCAGCCAGGACCCACAGCATACTGGCAGCTAAGAATCATGATTTCAGACACTGTGGTTGTTTAGCACCTAAAACATCGAATTGACCATTACCTGACTAATGTCATCTATATCTTATATATGTTAAGTGTGTAGTACCACAAAGCTATTAAAAGACAAAGCAGGGCTCTGATATGACTGTATAAACTCCTAACATTGAAAATAAAGATGCCTACCTCTTCAGGGCTCTGCTGCTGAGCTACACACACACAAATGAAGGGGTAAAGTCCCTACTGGGATACAAGGAAGTTAGTTACTTTACAAAGAGTGTGTGTATGCTGACACAGAGTGCTTACGGAGAGGCATGTGAATGAAAAGTAAAGCAAATAACCTGAAGCAGGCAACCTGTCAACAGACAGTGAAATGTTGTGTCAGCTAAGCCCCAGTCACCTTGTATGCCAACCAATCACAGCTGGTCCTTGATGCAGAATGTGTAACAAGTAGGTGTGTAAATGAGTGAGTAAGTGAGTGAGAGACAACTTTAACCAGTCATCCATGGGGCTCTGCACTCGTTTTCATTGTTGTATTTTGGGTTTCTACAATAACAATTGTACATGCTTTCATGGTCAAAAAACGGAATATACCTGTATATGTCTAAAACTGTATGTGTTGCTGCCTGTCTCTTCAAGCCCCCATCGCGGAAAAAGCTCAGTTTGTTCTGATTGGTCAGTGCTCCTCTGGGCCCTTACGGAGCGTCCACACAGCAGCGCTAAAAAAATCTTGGAGGTGGGCGTATCTGAAGCTTGGGGATTTTTTGCGAGCAACGCGACCAACAACCAATCACATGAATCTCCCGCCCCCGACATACAAAGCACAAAAGCCCGAAGTAAACTGGATATAAACTCCCCAAACAGGCGAAAACCTACCACTGTCTCTGCCACCTCCCTCCATGCCTGGCTCCTCCGGTTTGTATCCCGGTAGGTAATTAGGGACTGGTCATAAAGCACCAGGTGATTCCCTACCGCTAATTTCTCCTCCATTTTTTGGAATATGAGGAAATGACCTGCGGTATGTCTCTCCCAGCATACACGCCGTTTGATTGGCTAGCGCTTGAACTGTCAGATTTGCATAAACGGGATTTGATTGGCTGATGCTTCCACCTCAGCTTCAAAAGTTGAACATTGCTCAACTTTGAATCCTGAAAATCCTGAAAATCTCTGCTCTGCTTCCCACAATGCAGTTTGGCGAAAAGTGAGGCAAAGTGACGTCACCCCATTCAAAGTGAATGGGCAGAAGCGTGAGAAGATTTCTTTAACGCTGCTGTGTGGACGCTCCGTAAGTGACTCGCAGCCCCAGGCTTTGAAGTCATAGTGGCCTTAATGTGAAATTACAGCTTCCAGGTCAAGGGTTGCCATTGACCAATGGACGTACATTTGAAAAGAGAGGTCTGTCAATCTGTGGTAATACATAAATTACCCAATAATCACTCTGTAAAAGTCAGTAAACACATGCTCAGACTGTTTATGGTGCCTGGGCATGTTTGTAATGACATATCTAAAGCACGAGCATAAAAGACCAGAGACTATAAGAAGTGTTTTCAGTGTGGCATCAATCCATGCAGACAAACACCTGGTTCATTTGCACATAAAGGAATTTTAAAAATGTGGTTGAAAGAAACAGTACTGAACAAGAATAACAGCTATGATTCCATGTTTTTCTTTATTTCTTTTAAATAGCAAATGTAGGATGGCAAAAGTCTCCCTGTATCTAACACAGATGTTTGCCTGGAAACATGAAAAGAGAGTTCAGGGAATGACATGCTACACACACTTCCTGCTGGAACTGCACAGGGACTTGTGTGTTTTAAGAAAGTCTGAACACACACACGCACACGCACACAACACACATATGCGCACAAACACACACACACACACAAACACACACAACACACACAACATATGGCGCACACACACAACACACAACACACACACACACACACACACACACACCACACACACACATATGCACGCACATACACCACAACACACACACACACACACACACACACACACACACACACACACACACACACATATGCACGCACATACACGCACATACACACACGCGCACAAACACACACACACGGCGCACACTCTTACCTGTAGCACCAGAGACTCCTTGTCTCCTTCTAGGCGGAGCAGTCGTTCTTGGTAGGTTTCATGGTTGGCTGAAGAACACTGTTTCGCCTGAATAAAGCCACAGAAAAACAAAGACATTAAGTCATTTCTGCTGGATCTGGATCCATACTTGAATGAGTGACAAAGTTTGATTTCAAACAGTACCTTGAGTAACTAAACTTTTGACAGAGGTTTAAATCCTTATGCCAAAACCTATAAAAGTGTATGCTTTTTTGGCAGAATTTGTGATTTTTGAAGTAAAAACACAGACATTCAACTAATTTTGCAGATAAGAACAACTCCTTTTAAATGTGCAAACAAAATATCAATGCAATCGAAGTTGTAAATGCAAACAATTGTGTTGGTATACCATTATTACGGAGCCCCTAAAGCAGGGGTCACCAACCTTTTATAAAACGTATTTAAAGTATTAAAATGCAATAAAAAGAGGTGTGTTCAATAAATGTATACTCTAGAGCAGGGGTCACCAACCTTTTTAGGATGAGAGCTCTTTTAAAAAATAAAACAAGTCGGGGGCTACTTTTACTCCTCTCTTTTTTTGCAGTGTATATATTTAGCACATTTTAACATTATGATATGCTGACCTTTAACCTTTGTGTGCTGTTTGGGTCTGTGGGACCCGTTTCAGTTTTAACTAAAATAAAATGTATTCAATTTAATTATTTTAACCTGCTTTATTAGGGGTGGACCTCACCTCCTCTAGTCAGGGGGGT
>NW_022987625.1:71848-91848 GCF_902827165.1 Trematomus bernacchii
CATCAAAATGTGTCTCTGCAAGCACGTGAGAAATTGAGTCCATCGTTTTCCAACCGGTCACAAGACACATGGAGGGTGCATCCAACACCCAGTTCAAATATTGTGGTTCTAAATGTGCCACCCTCACTCAGGTCAACATGACAACTTGATACACAAGAGGGTACACTTATTCCATGTTAATGACCCCATGCACAAGCTGGAAGTGTGGTTAAAAGCGCCACCACTAGTCCCACTCTGTGTAATTACACTGTCTGTAGTAGGGCTGCACGATATATTGCGTCGTGACGATAATCGCGATATGCGCAATATTCACATCGCAGGACGTGCAATTTTTTTAATTTCTTTTTTTAATCTTTTTTTAATTTTATTTATTTTTTAGGACGTGCGATATTAAGTAGGCAAATTAACTCAAACACGTCATGTTACAATTCTTTTGCTGCTTGCTACAAAAGGAAAACTCGCGCAGCTCATGTCAGGGCTACCTGAGTGAGTGACAGCAAACCACCAATCACAATCAAATCTCCAAAGCAAACGGACCCCGTGATTAAAGGTAAAAACACTGAATAAAGTAGTTTCATGTGTTTCTCCAGGGCAGTTTGGCGCTGCTAACCGAGCTAGCTCAGCTTGTTGCTCTGATAACTTAAGATCCAGACGTCCATGACTAAAATCCTTCATCCGGTTAAATATTGTTATAAATAATTGTATAGCATTAAAGTTCAAGAAAGGATGGTTTGCGGAAAAGAAAATCGCAATGTCAGTTTTTTCCAATATCGTGCAGCCCTAGTCTGTAGCGACAAAAACATCCAACAAATGTTTGTCGCTCAAGAGGCTAAACTTGGTCCATCGTTGTGACTCGTTCCCAATAGCAGTCTGTACTGAGGTTAAAATTCACGATGTTTAATAAAGAAAACAAACAAACAATAACAGGAGTAGAACCATACAGTCAACTAAAAGTATTTGAACCAAATCACCCTCTTTCTCTTTCCACAACAAACACAACAGGTGGACTAAATACATTAAACCACACCCAGGTGACAATTTCCGGTATTTTATTTATTTTTTATTTAACCTTTATTTAACCAGATAAAAGCATTGAGATAAAATCAATTGGTATTGACTAATTGTGGTGTAAACCAATGATAATAATAGAAACAATCATCAACGACCAAGCATATGACTCCTACACTGTCTTCAAATGCTAGAATACTACAAGGCTTTAGTGTTGTAACTAAAGAAATGTAATGTACACCATATATACACCAATCTAAAACAATGAAAGCACATTGACACAGGGAAATTGTTCAAGACAGGGTCTCAAAAATAGGTCAGGAGTGGTTTTAGTTTGTTTAATCAATGATGAAAATAGTTGTTGGTCAGGAATAGATGAATACCTTTTCACACAGAAGTGAAGACGGGGTTGACGTTACATGGAACAATGAATTCAATGTTTTCATGATGATCTATGAAATACACTAAAACAATAGTTGGCATTCCATGCAGAAAGAGCAACGCACATCTTTTTCCTGCATGAAGTGAGATACCTGGCTATATTAGTACATGACGTCACCATTCTCTCAATACCTCATTTGGTTTCTCCAACCAATGGAAAAAGCCTTCAATCAGAACTACAGCAAGCCTTTTCACATTGCTGATGCCGTGGCTGGTCATCCAGAAGTGACACCTGGCTTATAAATCTCTGAGGCAGTGGCCCGCTGAAATCAAACCGCGACCCCATGATTTTTTGAAATCTACAATGTCAGGACATATCTTATAAACTCACAAACTAACAAATGTGCAGCTCCTCTTCTGTCTCTTTATGCTGTGGAGAGTTATAACAGTGCAGCCTCTGGGCCGCTAGCAGGCTTTAAAATGACACCCTGGTCCTTGGCTATTCTGTACTTTCTATTGCTGGAACCTTTCACTTTGTAAACGTTCACTGTCCATGTTCAAATCCTAATAATGTTGGACTCTCCCAAAGTTACAGTCTTTTAGTGCATTATCCCCTGCACAAGAAGCATGCATCTTGTTAAGGAAGACTAATGTTTGTCTGTTTCTTTGTGTTTAGTAGAATAAAGCTCAAAACTCAACAGTTTCTAACACTGTGATGACTTGAGGACACAGAGTGGAATTATTGTCTCAGAGAAAAAGAAAAAAATAGCAAAAAACATGCACGTGTGCGCAACTCAATAAGTGTGTGTGAGAGTGCACGTACGACACGAGCCCAGCTGCCTCACACCCCCACTCCCATCTCTTCCAGCCCCCCTCTCCCTCTGCTGTAGCCTGTCACAAATTGAAAGTGGAGACCTTCTAGGAACTATCCCTGATAATCACACATAAATTAATTAGAAAATGTTTCTTGACATTCTCTGCGCACAGACGGGGAGAGGAAAAAAGACTGAGGCAAAGCCACAAAATTAATTGTACGGTATGTGACTCCGATAATTAATTCAATCATTAATTCATGTCTGCTTTAACAACTCCTTCTGGCTCCCACGAAGAAGGACATTTCAATCAAGCCGGTATCCGCAGCATGGGCCGAGGAAGAGAACATGGAAAAGTTATAGAGTGATAGGCGTGCTCGACACTCGGGGTCATTTAGAGGTTCATCAATTAAACAGACAGGAGCCAAGACAGCAGAGAGTGAAGCAACAAACAGATTGAGACGGCTGTAGAACACAGACTCTACTTTGGAGGGTCCATATCAAGAAAGAGTACACAAACACTGTTCTCTAAAACATTGCAAATATGAGCATTTTTATACAAGAAATACAAATCAATCAAGCTTAAATACCCAGACTTTTCTTTGTCTCCCTTATAGTGCATTTAAGTCTTTATATTGAGTTGGACAAGCTGAAAGGTTCATTTAGAATCAGGGCTCCTGGGTACAGGGAACATGTGGGTACAGCAGGCTGTTAGTGGCACATGTGGAAAAATACTGAAGGTTTTTTTTACTGCCGCTGTAGACACACAACCTCCTTCAGACTTGGGAACACAAGATTGTTGTCTATTAAAGGAAGGAAACTGGTGAGTGATAGATACTGTAGAGGACACAGAGAGAGAGACAGCACATGATAAGAGAGAAATGGAGATAGGCCAATGAGTAGAAAGTTTGAGACGAGAGAGTGTTTATGAGCTATAACTTCTTCTTGATCTTCTGTCCGAACTGAGGACACAAACATTAGACAATCCTGATATAGTGTTGGTCTTTAGCGCCACAATGGATCATTTGAAGCCGGGCATTCATTTGACCAGTTAGAATCAAAGAAATACATTACACCAGTGTCCGGTGCTGACTAATGGCGCGGCTAAAGACATGTTTAATAACAAAAACAAATTATAGCAAAAGTGGGTTTACATTTTGTATTAACTCAACTGTTAGAGGTTTCTGTAAAATGCAGTGTCCCCTAATAACTCTTTGACTGACATGCCAAGGGGACTCGACCGGCCGGTGAAAGCAAGGGCTATAATAAGTTGACCTTTTTTAACATATATTTGTTTCAGGCATTTTATTGAGATAATAAGGTATTATCTTGAAAACATATGTGTGTATATGTGATTTTGTCAAATGTTGACACCAGTTAATGACACAAAGCGCCGTAGAGAGCACATTGTTTAATGGTTTTAAAGAAAAGAATAAATGGAACTAGAAAATTCAGAGAAATGTTGACTGTGTGACTGAACCTTGGATGCGCGTCCCGATGCTAACATTACCCCCGCTGAGTAAGTATTAATAGCATTAGTTGTATTGTTAAGGTACAACAAAGAATAGCCATTCATTTTAGCTCACTTTTAGCTGACTATTTCAACTGTTTATCTATTACATTTTTGGATTCTTGTAGCACATTCCAGCATCGTTTCTGAACATCTTTAGATTACCACTGGATTTAGTTAACGACCGACAGGTGTGTTCAAAGATCAAAGCGTTTCCACGGCAACGCCCTGCCAGTGAACAAGAGACAGCCTGTCAGAGAATGTATTGACAATATTGTGCTGCATTATTGCTTTTAAGTAAAAAACTGTAACTCCAATCAGCTAAATATCCCACCCAGAGTATTTAGGATACCAGATGAACACCTGATGACTCTCGTGTTTGTTATATGTGTCCATTTGATTAAATGAGCATATCGGTGCGGCCGTGATACATTTCCTTACATTATGATCACCAAATTATGTATGAAGAGTGAAAATTGTGGCCAGCCGAGCAATAGTTGGGAAAAAAACTCTTTAGATTTGACAGCTCCTCTCCCCTCTAGCCGTGATGTCACCCACTCAAAGTCTTAACGAGCTTTCCCATACACACCCATTATAAAATGTGTAACAGTGTGACATTTTCACAAAACGTAAGCTGCGACTACGTGAGAACCGTACTAGCTATAAAAAAATATCCATAGTCCCGAGAACCGTTTAAACTTGTAACTTTTGTTCTACGTTAAAGTATGTGGAATCTGTATGGGGTCAAAGTGGGGTGTTTTTGAGCTCTGTTCAAATGGATTTCCCATTAATTCCTATGGGGCAAATGATCACAGTTTTCTGCGATTTGCGTGAAAACGGCTAGGCGAATGTCTTATAAATGACATAGCATGCCGATCCCAGTCATTCCGCACGTTTTGAGGTGTTTCTTGTGTGTTTCGTGTCAACGCTGCCGGACGAGTAGCGTGACAACATTTGTGGCGGAAGAAGGAAAATAAGATTAGACTAGAAAATGCATTTCCTGCTGAAAATGCATGCGAATGCTGTAAACTGTGTACATTTGTTGCTGAATTTAGCTGAAAATGCAGAAAAAGCTGAATATGTTATTAGTTGAATGGTCTCTGTAGCTGCTTTTAGCTACAAAAACCAAGTAAGTGTGTTGCTGAACTTGGCAGAGAAATGCATAAAAGTGAAATGATTTGAATCAAAATGGTTACAGCTCAAATGCATTGCAATGACTTTGTTGAAAACTTGAAGGTGAAATGTTAAACTGGAAGAGTAGGAAAAATATAGAAGAAGCTTAATATGTAAAAGAAAAGGTTTAAAAAAGGTATAAACAACAACATGTATAGCCTCAATGTCCGTAAATAGCTGAATAATGTAATAGTTGAATGGTTTCTGCAGCTGAAAGTAGGCTGAAGGAGTTAGATATTAAATGTAAGTAGTAGTGAATGAATGTTTACAAACACCTGTGTGTGTAAGCCCAGAGATCAAAGGTTACCATGGTGACGACGTTATCAAACACCTGTTTACGTGAGCCCAGAGATCAAAGGTTTCCATGGAGATGTGCTGTGAAAGGAGAGCCTTTCCATTGTTCTGAAGGAGAAATAAACCTCTTACATTTCTAACTATCGGTAGCACAGCATTCACACTAATAAAGATTTGAAGAACTATAGTGGAATGCTGTAAACAGCATTCGCACTAATAAGTATGTTGAATATTATACTGTGTGTGGCTTCGCCAGTCACACAGAATAAGGCCTGTAGGTTCACACAAGTGTGTTAGTGGCACACACACTGCCTAAAGATCAAATGTGCTAGTTTGGACTTGGATTTTATGGGACTTGTGATTGGCCGACAGTCCTCAGAGCGCAGCTCACTCTAAAGTGTAGCTTGACTTCACTCTGGATTCAGATACAACAGATGCATTAAAGGCGAAGGACTAATTTGAGAACTGGGAATAAGACTACATACTATTCTGTTCCTTTAGATTAGGGCCTTCCCTATCAAGCATCAGGCGTAGAGGAGGGAGTGACACATCACAGGCAGCCTGGAGAGAGTATGTGTGTTCAGGAGAGGTGATGGAGGCAGGTGCTGCTGCTCCACACAGAGAGCAGCCTGGGCTGCAGTACTGGAGACTGATTACCAAATATTACGAATGTATTCATGACACAAAATCATGAATACTGTGGTCATGAATGTTTCACAACAGGACAACTTATAGTTTAATATACACATAACACACAGTTGTGATTATATTTGTAAAGTGTTTTGTTCCATCAGCCAAATGAAACCCTTATAGTTCAGCTCCTCAACGTGATTCAAAGGAGAAACCGATTTGCTGTAAACATATTAATGTGATTAACACACACAGTAGAAGAAGACCTTCTGTGCTGCGTCATGTTTAGGGCAGCAAGAGTAAGTAGATCTATATTACCTCTAATTCTGTACTTCATTAGAAAATATGAACAAAAAGTACTATTTTGCAAGTTATAAAGTATAGCAGACTTATACAATATTTTTGAAACATAATAATAATAATGAATTTATTTAATTTGCTCTAATATTCCACTTTGACACGATGAGCTGATTTCTTCCTACCGGTTAAAGAAGAAACTGCTAGTGGTAAGGAATTGTTAGTGCTACTATATTATCTGGAATAATGATCATATGATTATTCAAATATTATTCTATAATTGACAATTTGATTAATAAATCAGTCGATCAACAGTAACCACCTAAATTAAATTACAATAATTGATTAAGTTGAAGTTCCTGTCTCTTCCTTTGCATACAGCCAGCTCTACACTGAACCTATATGATAGCCACTAGTTTCCTTTACTGGAGTATTGAGATGGATGTGACTTTAACAAAGGTAGTCATTCTTTATCTTTGATAGAAACAGAACCATTGGGTCTAACATGCATTCCTGCTGACCCACATACAAGAATGTTTCTTCTTCGTGTGTTTATGGGTCCAATACAAACGTCCACTGAGTTCATTTCAAACTGCTGCTGTACTCTGAGGTGTCTCACTGACAAGACAAGCCCTCTGGACACATGACAACCAATCATCATCCCAAAGCATTGTGATTGACAGGTGTAATTGACAAAGTGCTTGCAGGGACTCCGTCCTCCTGAGAGACATGGAAGTCTGCTGGCCGGAGATATGGAGGAAGGTTACAGAGAAGAGTGTGAGCATCTGACAGAGTTGTGTGACAGATGGGTGGATGTGGAGCAGCCCTGCCATGTAACAGTGTCCTGCAAACATATGAGGGATAAGATGTGGCCCAATATTAAGAATGTGTTATTAGGTACTGGACAATCATCGTCAATAAAGTGGCAATTGCAACTTTGCACTGAATACATTTTTGCCATCATTCCAAAGCTGTGTGAACCAAAGAGACCCAACTTAGAACACAGCAGAGTGCTGGTTGGAGAGCAGGACATCTCAACATGTTCTACAGTCAATACCAAACTCAAAGCATACCTGCCAATCATTTCTTATTATATCTCCCCAGTGGCGGACTGGCCATCGGGACAAATCCCGATGGGCCGGTACTGAAGTGGGCCGGTCGGGCTAGTTAATACTAGCGGTATTAACTTGCGGTACTGAGGTGGGCCGGTCGGATAAGTCCCCCCGTCCCCCCCTCCCCCCGTTGACAATTTATTAGCGGTACCGAAGTGGACCGGTCGAGAGTCCCGGGCTGATTTGTAGTCCCAGTCCGCCCCTGTATCTCCCCCATCCTTCTACCTAACCTTACCAACTTTGCATTCACTCACCTCTAATTTCACTATCTGAATTGCCCCTTGTAAAATCCCCCCCCCCCTCATGTTGGTGCTTAAACCTTCACCCCTCTTACCCTTCATTAGGTATCTCAGCATGCTAAACTCAAAATGGTCCATCTTAATTCCAACCACTTCCTCCCTCTCTTACCTCTCTTCCTCAGTAGTTCCTTTATTCTTCCTCTCCTTGACAAGCACTCTCTCACCCTTCATCCTTCCATCCTATGTTCACCCCTTTTTAATGTTCACTCTGTGACTCTGGTCTCAACGTGAGAATAAACCTTCTTTGCTCCTGATCAACCACACACAAATGCAGCAAACAGCTATTTAGGCTTTAACACTGTGTGAGTGATGAACACACTTTATGGCAGGGATGGGCTACTTGGATGGTGGTGGGGGCCACATAATGTATGTACTGGCCACCAGGGGGCCATAGATTCACTTGGAACACACACACAAATTCCATGTGTTGTATGTAATTATTAACAAATATACTAAGTCTGACATCTTCATTGACTTTTTGCAATCTTTCAGGGAACATCCTCTAATAAGCTCACTAAACAAATATCAGTTCACAGATATGATATTTAATTTGTACAAGTGGCATGTTTGTATTGAACAGGTTATTTAACAGTGGAATAAAACTATTTTAAACTATTGGAAAGCACGGAAAATGTGTGTGCATTGAGATTAACCATTAAGATGACAGAAACATGAAGTCATGAACACTAACCCAGACATTAGTTGTCTAACTTGAACCTAAGACACTTGTAGCCTCAGTCTCTGCTGACGCACAATAAGGGGAATGTCAACACAAACACCTGTCAACCCGCACTCTGCTGTTCCTCAGCGCCGCTCCCCCTCCCGCTGAAATTATGAATGAAAAGCGTATAGTTATCATAGATAACACGGCAGGGTCCGTGACAGTTTGTTTTCATCTGATTTCAAATAAACAAAGTCTTGGTTTTTAGAATATTAAACTTGTTTCGCCAAATTCAGATGATAAATACAACTTTGAAGCTTGTAAAGGCATAATTACAAGCGGTAACTTAACGTCACAGCAGGCATAACAACAGCCGGTGTTTCTTGTGAGTGTTTCCCCGGGAAACAAACACAATACACACAAACGCGTCACAGATTATTTTGCGGTATTTGGCTCCCGAACAAAATCATTTACGCAGCTCGCGACGTAACTAGGAGTCTAGTGGACGGTATCAGTACTACAAGTAAAAAAATATGGCCGCCATTTGTCCATCCCTGCTTTATGGAGATGAAAGTGGATTCTAAAATAAAAGGTATCTTTAAAATGCATCCTACTCCATATATTAATATACTGTAGTACCTACTTTGTTTTGGATTCGAAAACAGGATAGTGTAAGAGTGAAGATAATTCCATTGCAAGCGCACACACACACACACACACACACACACACACACACACACACACACACACACACACACACCACACACACACACACACACACACACACACACACACACACACACACACACACACACACACACACACACACACACACACACACACACACACACACACACACACACACACACACACACACACACACACACACACACACCACACACACACACACACACACACCACACACACACACACCACACACACACACACACACACACACACACACACACACACACACACACACACACATTATTTAAATAACCATACGTTGATGAAAGCAGCTTTACATACTCTTTAAGATATATTTGGTCAATCGCCTTAGATATAAAACATGTTCACGGGTTCATGCGCAGTGTGGAAGCAGAGGATGTGTGGACTGCAGCCGGCAAATGACGAGGGATTACTGTGACAGCCATTTGCATATCACACATTTTAAGCAGCGAGGGGGAAATGTTGAACCCTCCAGCCTGCAAGGTCATTGAAAAGATAGGTTTTTTTCTTCTTTCATAATTTATATTGCATATCATGCAGTATGGACACACTGTAGATTAAAATGGTGGCTTTAGCATATCATCCGTGATAGGGACGACCAGCTCACACACTCACACACGTTTTTTTAAGGTGAACTACATATTGGAGTAAAAATTGAAAATTGCTGAAGCCTATCATTGCTTTAATTTAAAGGTCTTTTTTATTTTCATATCAATGGAAGCCACAATGTTGTTCCACTGTTTAATGCTATATCAGTTTGTCTGAACAGTAATGACTGTGACAAGAATTATTTGAATTAATGATTTGAATAAATTAAGAGATTATTATCATAAGGTTAGATGGAACTGTTCATGGAATGGGGAATTAGAAATATCAAATCTGGAAATAATTGTATTCCAAAGAATATTATTTTTTACCTTTTACTTTTTAGTAACTAGTAATTATTTGTTCAATCTTTTAGACGTACAAGTCTGCATGGAAAGTAGAAGTTTAAGATACATACTGTATGACCCACTGTGACAGAAAACAGCTATAAGAGAAAGAGGGTATGGACTAAATAAAATCGAGGCATCATGACATGAAGAATAAGGGAGGGAAGATGAGGGTAAAGGGAAAGATTGCAAATGTGGCTAAAAGAGGTGCAGGGTCCGGCTGGAAGCTGAACACACTGTGAGCCAGCGTGGAACACAGGAGGGAACACTGTGACCGCTGCATCGTAACATCTTACACTATCGAAAATAACAAAGTAAATATCTCTTTTGTTATTGAGTGACCTTATAGCAATTTATTTCCACCAGCACTAAAGTCATGGGTTGATTTGTTCATCAACAGAAAATTAAAGGGCAACTATTTTGATGATGGATTTATCGTGTCTGATTGAGGGTGAGCATTTCATTTGAATAATCAAATTGAACTCTAAGAAAAATGATATTGAGCATTTAGACTATTTTCTAACATTTGGTTTAAGGGAAAAAAGAAAATAATATGCAGATTCATCTGGTTGAAAATATTAATTGCTGCAATCATTTCTACAATAATCACCTCTCATAACTTATACACTTAAAGATATTATATATGGATGCACATAACTCCATTTTTTTATTTTTGATATGGAAGACAAAGTGTCAGTGAGGCAAGCATGCAGTGTAGATTTGCTGTAATCGGCAGGGATGCTGGACTTCTGGAAGGATTGTCTTAAAGCAGCCGGACCCCTGAGACCACAGCTGCTCTCACAGGAGTCTGAAGGCAACGCACAGAGGAACCAGTGGAATGCCAACTCTCGCACAGCAGATACAACTGTTTATTTCCATAGCAGCTGATACAGTACTCCCCTCGTATGTTCCTGGGAAATGTCTGATACATGGGGAAACATTTTGCATGAACAAG
The DNA here is from genome assembly GCF_902827165.1 of Trematomus bernacchii. Taxonomy (NCBI): domain Eukaryota; kingdom Metazoa; phylum Chordata; class Actinopteri; order Perciformes; family Nototheniidae; genus Trematomus; species Trematomus bernacchii. The sequence goes on from NW_022987625.1 coordinate 82,642, forward strand.
AGCACATTAGCCAGGGACTCCAGTGACACAGCACCAAGAAGAAGAAAAAACAATAAGAACGGAAAAAGAGGGAGAGATGCATGCAGGGGGAGGGGGAGGCTGTTAGTGGGGTTGTTAGTGGTGATGGAGAGAGCAGAGGAAGAGAGGTGAATGGATGGAGGGAGGGGGAGAGAAGGAGGAAGGGGAGGTGGAGGGGGGGGGGGGGGGGGGCATTGACGATAAGAGAAAAATTCAGACCGGTCAAAGTTTCCTTTTTGCCAATCGTGCTCCTGATAAAGACAGCGCCTGCTCCGGAGCTGATAGAGGGGCTATCTCCCTCCCTTACTCTCTCTCCCCCTCCTCCCTCCCCCTTCCCCACTCACCCAGCAGTTAGTTTGTGAGGAGGAGAGAAAGGAGAAGAAAAAACAAGAGCAGAGGGCCCTATCAGTGCGGCATGATGGTGCTACCATCAACCAGCCACTGCGCAGCAATTAATATCGCTCCAATTACTGTTAAAGGGACAAGGCTGGGACAGCACGATAATGAACACATCCTCTCTCCCCACCACAGGAATTAAAACACACACACACTCAGCACTGCTCACACACAGCACAGACATGCATACAACGTGCACAGCTTGAAAAGGAAATAATGCAAGATAGTGCGGTAATCTTCCTGCATTGTTTAACTCATTGAAGTCAACAGACAGAGAGAAATAAATAACCAAACAAACATCGATAAGAGAAGAAATAAATAATAAAATTATGGCAATTTACTTGTTATCTCCTCGTTTTTCTTACGACTTGAATATATTTCCCCCCAACCTGTCACATCCACATCCCCTACAGGGGGACAGTAGGACAGACGGCGGACCCCTGAAGAAGCAGCAGAGGAGCCCCCCGAAACGAGCACAGACACACAGACTGACAGCATGTCAGCACTTATAATGAAAGTACGCTGACTGGAGTATCCCTGTATCTCTAGGAATACAACTATTCTGAATGCAATGCAAACATTCAGAGGCTCCCTTCCCAACGACATGGAGAGTAAGGGGGGATGGTGGGGTGTAGCATGTCCAACTTCATGCCAGGGACTCAAGTTTGCCAGCCTGTTACGTTGTTAAGAATGTATTTATTTTTCTGATTAAATATTTTTAGATGCTCTATGTCCATTTGCTTAAAAACAATACTAAATTAAAATGTCTTATTAAATGGCTAACACATAGCGTGGGGTTTTGCAGGATATCAATGTCTTGCAATAATTACGACTAATCCAACTGGTAATAATTAACAAGGAAGCTGAACAGCAGCTGGTGTGTCTAATGGCGCGCTTGGCCACGGCAACACACACACACACACACACACATCACATCACACACACACACACACACACACACACACACACCACACCACACACACACACACACACACACACCACACACACACACAACACACACACACACACACACACACACACACAACACACACACACACACACCCACCACACACACACACACACACACACACACACACACACACACACACACACACACACACACACACACACACACACACACACACACACACACACACACACACACACACACAACACACACACACACACACACACACACACACACACACACACACACACACACACACACACACACACACACACACACACACACACAGCATGAAGGGAGCCGGAACATGGTGAAAAGCTCAGGTGACAGGCTGCTGCTGGATACACACTACACCTGCTCGACTGATTGATGTTTTAAGTTAAAGGTAGGGTATGTAATTCACTTCAGAAACACTTGTTATATTCCATGGAATGCTCTTAACATCCCGATCGCAATGAATATATTAAATGCTTTGACAATAAATACATAAAATAATGTCATCTGTGGAAGCCGTAGTTCTGTAAAAAGTACGACCAATCATTTTAGCCGGCCCGGCTAAAATAACTGGATGGCCTACCTGCCTGTCAGCCTTCCATCTGTGCACAAACTTATCTCGTGCCCTCATTGGTCATGTGCGCGTTCGTGTGTGTTGGAGGAGGGGCTCTGTAAGGAAGTCTGAAGGAAGGGGCAGATTTTTTTCGGCTGCGTACTTTCAGATTCTAGCGCACTCGAGCTGGTTTCTCCATTCTTACCTACCCCACCTTTAACTAAAAGCTAAGCTAAAATACTTTTAATTACTTTTCAAAACAACTGTTGTAAATAATAGCAATTTCAGTATGAATGATCACCACACCATTAAGTATTGTAAAAAGGAATGCTTCTGTTTGGTCAATATGGAATGTGAACAGCTGATGCTTCTACACTAAAAGGAATCTTAATCCTTTAGTGAAGCAGATCAAGGAATGGCTTCACACCCAACATTATGGTTCACTTCTTTTTGCGTCAGAACATCTGTTTTGGTTAGATCTAAACACGGAATGACTGACCTGGCCCCCTCCACTGCAACACCTCCTCTTCTTCCTCTCCTTCCTCCTCATCCTCCCCGCCGCTGTGTGTTGGACCCGGCTCCTCTCCGCCCTTGTCTTCATCACCGGGGCCTCGTCCAGAGTCCTGCGTCCTGCTTTCTAGATACACAAACAGTCATATTAACAGACAGAAACATATAATCGCCCCAAGGCAGCTTTGTGTGTGTGTGTGTGTGTGTGTGTGTGTGTGTGTGTGTGTGTGTGTGTGTGTGTGTGTGTGTGTGTGTGTGTGTGTGTGTGTGTGGCGTGGATGCGTGTGTGTGTGTGTGTGTGTGTGTGTGGCGTGGATGCGTGTTTGTGTGGGTGGGTGCTGGGCTTCCTGTATGTTGATCAAACGGTAAAATGACTTCTAGGGCTTTGTAACACGACACCTCCCCACCCAGAATGATGCTTAGCTTCTCAGGTAATTCGGAGTATTCTCACACTCTTTAATTTGCCTTGTGTCTCTTTCTATCTTCCATTCACACTTCATCAATGCCCACCATCTGTCCCTCTCTTTCTTTACACTGTAGGTTGGCATTTTTCTTTCCTTCATCTTCCTCTTCTCCTCTATCGTTCCATCTCCTCCCTGTGCCCCCCCCGGCCTGTCACCTTCAGCAGAGACAGAGGCTGCCTGTGTTCCTCTAATCACCATTGATATCCCTGCCATTGATCCAGCTGATTACAGAGCCTCCTGCCTGCTGATCAAAGAGATCCAAGTGTGCTTCTGCACGTGGCTTGACGTGTGTGTGTGTGTGTGTGTGTGTGTGTGTGTGTGTGTGTGTGTGTGTGTGTGTGTGTGTGTGTGTGTGTGTGTGTGTGTGTGTGTGTGTGTGTGTGTGTGTGTGTGTGTGTGTGTGAACCCTGAACTTTGCCTGTGCAGCTGTTATCAGCCGCTCCATCACACTGCGGGTCCCTCCCTATTATTAGCAGGACTCATGATTATTCAGATGAGATGAATAGTTACATCACAGACTATCTGAGAACATCTCTCTCCTTGCTGCTCTTGCATCATCATCATCATCATCATCATCATCATACACACATTTCACTATGAATATCCCAAAAAAAAGTACGAGGGAACTATTAAATAAACTAGAAGTTTGATTTAACTGCAGTTTAAATCAATGAATTCGATTAGGTCGCGAACAGATATTAGCTCATCACAAAAACATCAGCATGGGTGTTCTATGACTCACAAGCTCAGAACACAAAAGATATCTTGGAGGAAGGTGAACAAAGTCTGTATGGGAACAACAGGACGTTGTTCACCAGAAGTTCTGAAGTTAATTTCTTTAACTTTTAAAAAAAAAATGTAGATGACCTCATCATTTCCAAGACGAGAGAAAAGACTCACTAATTATTTTAGGAATAAAGCAGCTTTTGAAAGTTCTAAAAAAATAAAATGTTCTAGGCACGTAGACAGTAGTCATGTTACAAACTCTTATAGCATAATATAAAACATGTGACGCTATGTGTGTTGGTTTTATCATTTACACCCCCAGCTAGGGATGGATATCGTTAGGATTTTATCGATACCGATACTGCTTATCAATACCAGTATTTTCCGATACTTTTCAATAATTTGGTGCTCAAAATGATAGACATGATTACAAGATGTGAAGATTAAACAGTCATTTTATTGTAATTTATTTGTATTTATTATTTAATGTAACTTTTTCAATGTCATACCAAGCAGGTATGAATGTGTTTGACAGTGTGTCTCTGGAAGGGGGGGCGGTAATTAGGGTCAGACCATTATTCAGTTAAAACGAGACGCTGCGTGCGCACCTCCTAAACCGGAAGCTCCGGTCGGCTAACCATTATAATCCGTTTATTGCGTTTATCAGGGCCGTCCCTGGCCAACTTGAGGCCCCACGCAAAGTTATATGATGAGGCCCTCTGTTTTGCGAGCGTCGTCGTCGACGGGGGGGGTGCTAGTGGAAACCGTGCCGCGCCACACTAATTGCGTCGCATAAGCGCATAGGTGCACCGCATTTGCGGCTCAGTTGAGGCTCCCTCCTCAAGATGAGGCACCCCGTCTGTTAGCTGAGTGTCTTCCAGTTAAGTGGGTATGCATCATTAATAGGTTGTTAAATGTTAAGAAGCCTTGAGACGCTGTTTCTAGCAAGATGTTGCGTCTGCCCCTATGGTCTGCCCCCGGGGGTCTCACAATAATAAGAGCGCTGTTAGGAGAGATGACGAGTGGCATTCACAGTGGCCAATCAGAGTGGTACTCAAACCGGATACGTCACACGGGATGAGGGTTCCCAACCAACAAGAATTGTTTAAACTAAGGAAGTAGCGTAATTCATATACCGATAGCAGCACCGTTTGTCCAGCGGCTTAACGGTATACCGATACCGTCCAATCAGGTACCGGTACTGACTTAGTACCGGTTCTTGATACCCATCCTTACCCCCATCAGACTGTATATTTAAAAAGCAGTCCTAACTTCTTCTCTACTCTTCCCAGCTCTTTTCCTCCTGTCCCCTTCCCAAACCCCCTCTTGTCCTCAGCCCCCCCCCTCCGACAACACCTCAGCCATCTGCACAAAGGCCGTGTTTACCCTTGCATTCCCGCTGCGATAAACAGTGATAGCAGCCGATCGATACCAGCCATAAACGGCCAGACCATGTGACGGCCTCACTCTGCCGTTATTAATGTAACAGTTAGAGATTAGATCTGCATCGTCAAATAAATCAACACACACACACACAAGTAGACACAAGCACACACAATCCATCTTCACGTCACGTCCACCTTTCAACCTCGTCTACATGCAAACGCTCATACTGTACACTGCAACACACACACACACACACACACACACACACACACACACACACACACACACACACACACACACACACACACACACACACACACACACACACACACACACACACACACACACACACACACACACACACACACACACACACACACACACACACACACACACACACACACACACACACACACACACACACACACACACACACACACACACACACACACACACACACACACACACACACACACACACACACCACACCACACACACACACACACACACACACACACACACACACACACACACACACACACACACACACACCCTGCCTAAACAGTGCCATTATTTTCAGCTATAAATCACATTGAATGGCACATTGATTTTATCCTACAGGGGCTGAGGCGAGGGAGGGGAGCTGGAGACACAGTTATTGCGTTTAATATTATCAATATTATCTTCCATATCATCTCAGACATGGAGGCAGGTATCAGGAGGAGTCGACAGACACTTTTCTGCCAAACCCCCTCTCCCTCTCTCTCCGTCTCCCCCACCCTCGCCCCACAGCGAGACAGTCTCCATCAAGCTGATAAGCTGAACTTCCCCTGTCACACCTGCAGGGCAAAGTCACCCAACAATTTCTCTTTCTTCCACAACTTCTATACGTTTGACTCCTTTTGATTTTAATGCTGCCTTTTGCATCTTTTCTTTTTGTATACGTTTCCTGACATTTGATATTCAACACATCTCCACGTTGGACATTTGGATGCCTGTACACACCTGCTGAAGAATGCATCCCATCAGAGGCGTCTGCTGGCCAGCCCAATGCTATTCAGTGGAGCAGGCATAATAAGTCAGAAGAGAAATATGCAGAAGTGTAAAACACTTTGGATCACACATAAAGCTTGAGTGAAGCAACATCTTTTCAAAGTGTGACGACCCCTCCACACCACTAGGGGTTCTGTCCTGGCTCTGTGCTTCCTGTTGCAGGTTCCAGTGGGGTGGGCCCGGTGCAGCCTGCTGAAAGACGGCCTATGAGATTCTTCTGGCTCTCTCACTCCGCTGCGCGGGTGTCTTTACTTATTTGTGCTTTTGTAAATAAATTATTGATATATATTGATACCAAGCGGCAAACTCTGGGGCAGAGCCAGGAGGCCAATAAGGAAGTGCCTCAAACTGCAGTTCATCTAGTGGCCAGTAGGTCTGCAGAAGGGAGCAATTTCCATAGACCCCCATGTTAAGATGCCCAACTTTAATGCAGAAATAAACATGTTTACATCGTGGTTCAAAAAACCATATTCTCTGTATAGTTAGATTCCCCCTTCATGACTATGGATTGGGGGGTGCATTTTTTCTCAACTCATCTGTTTAATTAATATTCAGTCTTAAAGTTATGCATAAATTAGGGCGTGGTCACATTGAGTGACAGCTCTGTCCAGTGACTGCTGCTGTAAGCTTCTTGTCTTTCTGCTAGCAGCTCCGTGATGCTACAGGGACTCTGCCTGCTCAGCTCATCTGGGGAACATAACTTGAACTCTGCCGTGTTTGTTTGTTCTTCATGCTTATATCGGACTATTGTGACTCGCTCTGCGGTTAAAACAGATGGTGCATGAATGCGGTTTTGCGGTAAGCGAAATTTGAGTACTTTAATGAATACGTAATGAATGTTAAGGCTTGGGTTAGCGTGTAAGCGAATGGTATTTAGCTACATCTGTGCTAACGATGCTAATCGTAGCCTCCAAGTTAAAACGAAATAGAGAAGTGTTAAGCGGGATAATACTGTAGAACAGGGCTTCTCAAACTCCGGACCAAGGTCCGAATCCGGACCGAACTGCAAATCAATCCGGACCGAACCCTGTGTCCCATTATAAAAAATATATATATACAAAATAAAAAAATAAAAACGTTCTGATTCTGACGTAAATTAATGTATATTTTCTTGTGTCTGACGCGTTGTTAGAATGAACGTGTAAATATATTTATGTGTGCGCGAGCGTGACACGTATTGCAGACCGCAAGTTAACCGCAAGTTTACCTTGCGGTACCTTACCTTCTAATGCTTCTAATACCTTTTTTGCCGAGGTTCAAGGCATTGACTACAGACAAACAGTGCCATTTCTCCCACTAGTTCAAGCCATCATACTGTATGTATGTATTGAATGTGTGTGTGTATACAGGGGCGCCGTTTTTTTCGACAGGCAAGGCAGGCGGACCAGAAGGGGGCCCACAAAGAAGGTAGTTTAAGATGGTCCACAGCAACGACAACATGAAACACCCTTTAAATTACTGCAACGACATGTCGGGAAACAAAACAAAAACAAAACAAAAAAACGGGTGTACAACAAGCGGATACAGATTCCATCCGAACTGACGTGTCCATCCGTGGTGACGTCGGCGGACCCACAGAAAGTTGCTATCAGAAACAATGCCTGACGTGTTTTGGACGTCTTTGTTTACATTAGCAAGCCTCGCTAACACTCAGAGCTAACCTGTACTGAAGAGCACATGTGTTTAAAAAGCAGGAAATAAAAAAAGGAACCCACCTTGTGATAAACCTGCAAGAGAAAAAGCATTTGAGCTCCATACTGTTTCAGAAATAATCCTTGACGTGGTTTAAACAGGATGGCGTTTTATCACAGCAGAATTTAACTTTACCTCCGGTAGAATTCTGATCAGGCATTAGCTCCGCCTCCTCTTATTTATTTTTTTCAAGCTAAGGACCCAAAATCTGCGTTTCTCTAACAGGGCTGCAAAAGAGGGGTTTGAGCAGTATGAGGCATGGCTACAATGGGTGATCTGTTTGGTATTTTGAAAAAAAAACTTCACAGACATGTTTTATATAGGTATGGCCCTACAATATATCTTTCAAATATAGCATGATAGGTCCACTTTAATGTATTGAAGGCAAAGATATTTGACACATATTGAGAACTGCTACTATTTATCTCTCAATATTGTCTGTACACAAACGTGGTAAAAGTTATTATTTCAGTGAGACAACAGAGCAAGCTTCTACAGTTGCACTACGTTTTGATAACAGTTAAATATTATTTTGATAATCAAATATATTTCAATGTTGATGAATTTCATACTGTTCATTCATAATCTGATTGTCTTTGTAGCTGACTGTTGAAATTTAAAAAAACATTACAATTACAAAATAATTATATCTACAGGCCCTAAACACATAAACACACCTCTTTCATAAATAACACACTTGTTCTGCAATAATATGTTTTATGTTTCCTGTAATTTTTGTTAGGAAAGGACATGCCTGAAAGACACAACTCAACATTTTCTCCTTCTCTGAGGGTCAAGAAGAACATCCAAGAGGAAAATTAAAAGCTGATGTTATGAGATTTTAAGACCTGAGGCCTGTACTACGAAGCCAGATTTTCGCTTAGCGAGCTAACTTCAGGGAAAACTCTGGGTTTCCGGTCCTACGACGCTGGTTCACTTCTTACCGGGCTAGATCTCCATGGTAACTTACGCTGAACGGCAAACCTGCTCCGGAGCAGCGGTTTGGTTCCAGGATAAGAGATCAACTCAGTGAAAGCACCACCTGCTGACCAATCAGAGCTCAGTGTGCGGAGTTTAAAGCTATCAAGTCATATTACAGGATAGAGGAAATACAGTTTAAACTGCCGTTGCAGGAAAGACGACTGGCAAAAATGAACTGACTGTGTGAACGTGAAAATGAATAGAATATCACCTCCCATCTTCAGAGCAATCTGACTAATATAACATTAGCGTTAAGAAAGCTTACTTAAATATCTGCCACAACATAAGTAACTGGATCAGAGTAACATTAAGTACAGTCCGCGGCACTGTGAGTGCAGACGTCGATGTGTCCCATTATCATTCATATCATATCACATCATAAATAATGTATCATATATGTCCTTATCTGAGTCAGCTGAGCCGTATTTGGCCGTGCAACACTCACAGTGTCACATACTGTATGCAGA